>NC_079193.1:7642171-7942171 GCF_029499605.1 Hyla sarda | reverse complement strand
CACCAGGGCTGTTTTGCGGGACAAATTGGCAGATGAGGTTTCTAAGGGTAGGATGGAAGGTCCTTTCCCGTCCCCTCCTTTTATGAATCCCAGGGTTTCCCCCTTGGGTTTGGTGCCTAAGAAGGAGGCTGGAAAATTTTGGTTGATCCACCATTTGTCACATCCTGAGGGTTCGTCTGTCAACGACGGTATTCAGGAAGAGGATTTTGACAGGGTGGTGGAGTTGGTGCGGAAAGCGGGCAGAGGGGCGTGACTGGCCAAGTCGGATGTGGAGGCGACGTTGTGCCTTCTTCCGGTGCACCCTGAGTGTTATCATCTGTTGGGTAGATGGTGATTATTTTTATGATGCGTGCCTACCGATGGGTTGCTCCATATCGTACCACTATTTTGAAATGTTCGGTTCTTTCCTTGAATGGGTGGTGCGGTATGAGACCGGTTCTTCGGCGGTCACGCATTATTTGGATGACTTTCTTTTTGTTGGTCCTGGAGATTCTGTTTTATGCCGTTTTTTGCTTGACGTCTTTCGTTTTTCATGGACCGTTTTGGGGTCCCTTTGTTCAAGGACAAGACGGTGGGCCCTTGTTCAATGATGTCATTTCTTGGCATTGAGATCGACTCGCTGGCCATGGTCTTCCGCCTTCCAGCCGACAAAGTGGCGAAACTGCGTTCTTTGCTGTCTGGTTTTCTTGTGGCCCGCAAGGTGTCTCTGGTTCAATTCCAGTTCCTGCTAGGTTTATTGAATTTTGCGTGTAGGATCATGCCTATGGGCCATGTTTTTTCCCTCAGGTTGCCATTGGCCACTAAGGGCGTTAGGCTTTGGAGCCACAGCATCCGTGTAACTAGGTCGCTGAAGGCGGACATTTCGGTCTGGCTGTGTTTTTTTGGAAACGTACAATGGGCAGACTTGTTTTCAGTCTTCTGTATGTGATGAATGGGGGGGGGGGGGGGGGACTTTCCCTGTTCACGGATGCGGACAATTCTGTTGGTTTTGGGGCAGTGTTTGGCTCCCGGTGGTGTGTTGAGGCGTGGCCTGACTCTTGGCAGTTTTTGGGTTTTTGTCGCAATTTACTATTGCTAGAGCTTTTTCCCCATAGTGGTAGCTGTGAAACTTTGGGGGAGCGAATTGAGTGACCGCCGGGTGTGTTTTTGGTCAGACAATATGGGTGTTGTTAATTAATTCTCTTTCTTCCAGCTCCCCACCTGTAATCAACCTGTTGCGTCACCTTGTGCTGCGATGTTTGGAGTTTAATGTTTATTTCAGGGCCCAACACGTCCATGGTGTTGAGGATCAGGTTGCTGATGCTTTGTCTCATTTTTTTTGGCAGGAATTTCGGAGGCTGCACCTGCAGGCAGATCCGGAGGGTTGCTCGTGCCCAGCCAGCCTGTGAGACATCGTGGGGAATGCCTAATGTCTTTGGTCTGCTCTTTGGTGGCTCCTGCGACTTGGTCATCCCACGGTAAGGTGTGGGCGGAGTGGTTGGAGTTGGTGGGGGCCGTGATGTCTCTAATGTTGTGTCTTCTAGGTTGGAGGTCACGCTGGATTATTTGCTGGCGCTGCACTCTAAACGGGTGTTGGGTGCTGTTGCTGAGCGGCGTATGGCGGGGGTGGCCTTTTATTTTCAGCTTTTGGGTTGGTCGGATGTTACAAAAAATGTTGTTATCCGCCAGGCCCTGAAGGGTTGGGCTCGGGAACAGGTTAGCCTTGATGTACAGCTCCCGATTTTCTATCTGTTGTTGGGTCGTTTGGTGGCGGCTACGGGCACGGTTTGCTCCTCACCTTTTGAGGCGGTTTTGTTTTCCACGGCTTTTGTGCTGGCTTTTGCGTTGACACCATCCGAGTCAAAAGAAAATGCTAATCTCCTGGGCTACAAGAGAATAAATACCATCCCAGTCACAAGAGAGTGAACACTACCTCAATTAACCACCAGAAAGTCAACACCATCTCAGTGGGCCACAAGAGAGTAAACACCATCTGTGGAGCAGGGAAACACTAACATACTGGGCCACAAGAGAGTAAACACCATCTCACAGGGCCACAAGAGAGTAAACACCATCTGAGTAGAGATGTCGCGAATTGTTCGCCGGCGAACAGTTCCCGGCGAATTTAGCATGTTCGCATCGCCGTGCAAACATATGTGAAGTTCGATCCGCCCCCTATACTTTAACATTGCAGTAAACTTTGACCCTGTGAGTCAGAATCAGCAGACACATTACAGCCAATCAGCAGCAATCCCTCCCTTCCATACCCTCCTACCTCTTGCACGGACGCCATTTTACCCTCATTCAGCATGCTGCAGGTTTAGGAAGTGGAGGGTCAGAGAAGCTGCTCCTGCTGTATAGGGAAAGCGATAGCTAGGTTGCTGCTAGGTGGTGTATTCAGGGTCCAGTTTACTCCTAAAGCACTAGTGTAACATCTGCTTTAAGGACAGCACCCAAAAAAGCCCTTTTTAGGGCTGAGAGATATCAGTCCGTGTGTCTTGCAACAGCTGGAGGCACCCTGGCCTGGAGGGAACCGCTGGTTAAAAGGGGTACTCCAGAATCAAACTTAAGTTCCTTCAAGCAACTAACTACTACAGTATTCAAAGGGCTGAAAGATATCAGTCCGTGTGTTTTGCAACAGATGGAGGCACCCTGGTTGGGGACCACTGCTTAAAAGGGGAACTCCGCTGGCAAGCTTTTTTTCTTTAAAGCAACTAACTACTACAGTATTCAAAGGGCTGAAAGATATCAGTCCGTGTGTTTTGCAACAGCTGAAGGCACCCTGGTTGGGGACCACTGCTTAAAAGGGGAACTCCGCTGGCAAGCTTTTTTGCTCATTGTCACACTAGTGCAGATCACACTTGGTGTGACAGTTGTGCAAATAAAAATAAAAATAAAACTTTTTTGGCTGTTAAATAAAACCAGTCGTCACTGTCAGTTCACGTCAAAGTTACCAGTTTTTTTTTGCCTGCAGGGCAAATTGTGTCACCCTAGTGCAAATCACATTTGGTGTGACACTTGTGCAAATTTAACCAAAAAAATTACAGGCAGAGGAAGGCTACCCTGCAGGGGCCGTCGTGGTGCTGGGATTCCCTTTGGCCCTAGAATAGCCAGTGTTCAGAGGCCACGTACCCTGAACCCCCAAAGTTCTGAGGACTTAGTTGACTGGCTATCACAAGACACCCAATCTACTACTGCTTCTGCTCGGAACCTTGACGCACCATCCTTCTCCTCCTCTAGCTTAGCTTCGGGCACCTCTCATGCTACCACTTGCCCGCCTGCCGCCACCACCAACACTAGCATCACAGCAGCTTTACTTGATCCGTCAGAGGAGTTATTTACACATCAGTTTGAAGACATGAGTGATGCGCAACCATTATTGCCAGAGGATGTAGTTAACAGGGATATGTCTCAGTTAGGCAGCATTACACAAATGGACGTACGGTGTGATGATGATGTTGTACCCGCTGCTGCTTCCTTTCTTGAGGTGTCAGATAGCGGTGAAGGTGTTGATGACGATGTGTCCGTGGATGCCACGTGGGTGCCCGCTAGAAGAGGGGGAAAGTTCAGATGGGGAGACAGAGAGGAGGAGGAGACGAGTTGGAAGCAGGGGGAGGTCGTCGCAAGGAGCTAGTGGCACAGTCAGACAGTTTGCATCTGCATCCGGGGTCAGCCAGACGGGACGCCAATCAACGCATGCTGTTGCCACCACCAGAATGCCGTCATCGCAGAGCTCAGCAGTGTGGCATTTTTTTTGTGTGTCTGCCTCTGACAACAGTGAGGCCATTTGCAACCTGTGCCAGAAGAAACTGAGTCGTGGGAAGTCCAATACCCACCTAGGCACAACTGCTTAGTGAAGTCACATGATGTCACATCACAAACGCCTATGGGATCAACACGTTAGTACAAGCAGCACACAAAGTCAAAGCCGCAATCCATCTCCTGGTCCAGCATCTTCAGCCAGGTCAACCACTGCTGCCCTCCTTGCCCCCTCTCAACCATCCGCCTCTCCGTCTCTCGCCTTGAGCAGTTCCTGCTCATCTGCTCACAGTCAGGTGTCTGTCAAGGAGATGTTTGAACACAAGAAGACAATGTCTCAAAGTCACCCCCTAGCCCGGCATCTGACAGCTGGCTTGTCGGGAACTGCTAGCCCACCAGCTTTTACCATACAAGCTGGTGGAGTCTGAGGCCTTTAAAAAATTTGTAGCCATTGGGACACCGCAGTGGAAGGTACCCGGCCGAAATTTTTTTGCACAAAAGGCAATCCCCAACCTTTACTCAATTGTGCAAAAGGAAATTATGGCATGTCTGGCACACAGTGTAGGGGCAAGGGTCCATCTGACCACTGATACCTGGTCTGCAAAGCATGGTCAGGGCAGGTATATCACCTACACTGCGCATTGGGTAAACCTGGTGATGGCTGCCAAGCATGGAATGCGTGGATCTGCAGAGGAGTAGGTGACACTGTCACGACTTGCAGGGAGGCCTGCTGCCACCTCCTCGTCTCCTCTTACGCCATCCTCTTCCATAACATCCTCGGCCGAGTCCTCTTCCACTGCTGCGTCTTGCTCCACATCACCCCACCCCAGCTCCCCAGGTGCTATTCCACATCCCGGATACGGCAGTATCACGCCATCTTGGAGTTGACTTGCCTCAAAGCAGAGAGTCACACCGCACCAGCACTCCTGTCGGCCCTGAACGCACAGGTGGACCAGTGGCTGACTCCGCACCAACTGGAGATCGGCAAGGAGGTTTGTGACAATGGAACAAATTTGTTGGGGCATTGAGGTTGGGCAAGTTGACACCTGTGCCGTGCATGGCACATGTGTGTAATCTGATTGTACAATGCTTTGTGCTCAAGTACCCAGGCTTACAGGATGTCCTGAAGCAGTCCAGGAAGGTGTGTGGCCATTTCAGGCGTTCCTACATGGCCATGGCGCACTTGTCAGATATCCAGCGGTGAAACAACATGCCAGTGAGGCGCTTGATTTCCAACACGTTGGAATTCAACACTCCTAATGTTCGACCGCCTGCTCCAACAAGAAAAAGCCGTCAACGAATATTTGTGTGACCGGGGTGCTAGGACATCATCTGCGGAGCTGGGAATTTTTTTGCCACGTTACTGGAGGCTCATGCGCAATGCCTGTCGGCTCATGCATCCTTTTGAGGAGGTGACAAACCAGGTCAGTCGCACCGAAGGCACCATCAGCGACATCATACCGTTTGTTTTCTTCCTGGAGCGTGCCCTGCGAAGAGTGCTGGATCAGGCAGTAGATGAGTGTGAAGAGGAAGAGTTGTGGACACCATCACCACCAGAAACAGCCTTATCAGCATCGCTGGAAGAGGATTGTGAGGAAGAGGAGTCAGAGGAGGAATGTGGCTTTGAAGAGGAGGAGGAGGACCAACCACACAGGGTGCTCCTTGTCACTTATCTGGTTCCTGTGGTGTTGTACGTGGCTGGGGGAAGAGGATGATACCTTCCCTGACATCACTGAGGACAAGGAACGGGACATGAGTAGCTCGGCATCTGTCCTTGTGCAAATGGGGTCTTTCATGCTGTTGTGCCTGTTGAGGGACCCTCGTATAAAAACGATGAAGGAGAACGACCTGTACTGGGTGTCCATGCTACTAGACCCCCGGTATAAACATAAAGTGCCTGACATGTTACCGCATTACAGCAAGGCGGAAAGGATTCAGCAGGTCCAAAATAAATTAAGAAGTATGCTGTACACAGCGTATAAGGGTCATGTCACAGCACAACAGGGATCTAACAGGGTAAGAGGTGAAAGTAATCCTCCTCCTCCTCCCACGAACACGCCGGCAAGGACAGGATGCTGTACAGACATGCTGTTGATGGAGGACATGCAGAGCTTTTTAAGTCCTACGCATCGCCACAGCCCTTCGGGGTCCACCATCAGAGAATGACTTGACCGACAGGTAGCAGACTACTTGGCCTTAACCGCAGATATCGACACTCTGAGGAGCGATGAACCCCTTGACTACTAGGTGTGCCGGCTTGACCTGTGGCCTGAGCTATCCCAATTTGCGCACAAACTTCTGGCCTGTCCTGCTTCAAGTGTCCTGTCAGAAAGGACATTCAGTGCAGCAGGAGGTATTGTCACTGAGAAGAGGAGTCACCTTGGTTAAAAAAGTCTGGATTACCTCACCTTTCTTAAGATGAATGAGGGATGGATCCCGAAGGGACTGACACTGGGCGATGCATTTGACTGTACAAGGCCACCAACTAGGGTTCAAGCCGCAATGTTTTAGGGCACTTTCTGCCTGGCGAAACAAACAGAAGTTTTTCTGGCCACTGCTACAGCTGCGGCTGAGACAATACACATTTTTTCATCCATGTGTACATGCCTAATTTTTCTGGCCTCTGCTGCTGCACTTGTTATGGTGCTGCAATTTTTCTGGCCGCTGCTACAATACCAAATTTTCCAGCCAGGTGGACATGCCTAATTTTTCTGGCCTCTGCACTTTTTCTGGTGCTGCAATTTTTCTGTCTGCTGCTACAGATGCGGCTGCGACAATACCAAATTTTTCATCCATGTGTACATGCCTAATTTTTCGGGCCTCTGCTGCTGCACTTGTTATGGTGCTGCAATTTTTCTGGCCGCTGCTACAGAAGCGGCTGCAACAATACCAAATTTTTCAGGCATGGTACTCTCTGCTGACATCTCTGTCCATTTTAGCAACCGTGGATATTAGATGTATGCTAAGGGTAGCATGGTGGTTCAGAGCTTAGCACTGCTGCCTTGCAGCGCTGGGGCCTTGGGTTCAAATCCCACTATGTGCTGCCTCAGAGGGGCTCTAACTATGTGCTGCCTAAAGGGGGAATCTAACTATGTGCTGCCTAAAAGGGGGCTATATGTGCTGCCTAAAGGGAGGCTCTAACTATGTGCTGCCTAATATGGGGGATCTAACTATGTGCTGCCTATGTGCTGCCTAAAGGGGGCTAAAGCATGTTATTCCAAACCATTTAGGAATGTTAGGTGATTTATGCCCTTTATGGATTAAAACCAGACTCTGCATCAACTATGTAATTTTCCATGGGAGTTTTGCCATGGATCCCACTCCGGCACACCACAGTCCAGGAATGGTCATACATTGTTGTAGGTAAGTATCTGTCCTCTTCTCTGTGTAGAAGGTCCTCCAGACCACTTGTACCGATGGACGTCACTGTAAGTATTGGGTCCTACAGGTTAATTAGTAACTCTTATGTTTGTTTACATTGATGCCCACGTCCCCGGTATTGACCTACAGATCAATGATTCTGGAGTGATGCCGCGCGCTGCATTAAGACCCTTCACGACTTGTAATTGACGACTCGTAGATGAAAGTCCAGATTTGTGTGTTCTCCTCGTCACCGGCGTGACAGATAAATGAACGGCATAAAACTTCCGCCCACATAGAACCATTCATTGTATCATTCTGAGAAGAGATCATCCTTATCATTTTCTTTGTACGACCGCCAGATCTTCTACAAGAATGTCCATTCTATCTATACAGCATCGTGCAGCCTCTCACCCGCCACTTATGTGGGAAGACTGTAATTGGCGCAGCCATAAGGACTCTTATATCCTAATATGTATAGTGTTTACAATTGGGGGAAATTACTTATACAATTTATAAAGGACGAAGAGAGCGTAAGAGAAGAGAACTGAACATCAACCCAATGACATCTCATTCCTGTCCGTTATGTCTCTTTCTATAATATTATTCATTGATACAGTTTTGAAATAATAATTATTATAGGTGATGACAGCTAAAAAGAGATAATGTAATATTCTTAAAATTAAGACACAGTATTATAGTAGTTATATTCTTGTATATAGGAGCAGTATTATAGTAGTTATATTCTTGTATATAGGAGCAGTATTATAGTAGTTATATTCTTGTATATAGGAGCAGTATTATAGTAGATATATTCTTGTATATAGGAGCTGTATTATAGTAGTTATATTCTTGTATATAGGAGCAGTATTATAGTAGTTATATCCTTGTATATAGGAGGCAGTATTATAGTAGTTATATTCTTGTATATAGGAGCAGTATTATAGTAATTATATTCTTGTATATAGGAGCAGTATTATAGTAGTTATATTCTTGTATATAGGAGCAGTATAAAATAGGAGTTATATTCTTGTATATAGGAGCAGTATTATAGTAGTTATATTCTTGTATATAGGAGCAGTATTATAGTAGTTATATAAACCATTGAGGAGGAGAAGGTAGAAAGACCGCACTCACCCACTGTACTTGCTGGTAGATTGCAGATTTATTCAAAATGCAAAAAACAATTCCATATGGTGGAGGACGTGGAGGGGAAAAAAAGCCAAACGGACTAGTTTCGCGCCAGCCGGCGCTTTCTCTGACTGGGCTACCTAGTAGCCCAGTCAGAGAAAGCGCCGGCTGGCGCGAAACTAGTCCGTTTGGCTTTTTTTCCCCTCCACGTCCTCCACCATATGGAATTGTTTTTTGCATTTTGAATAAATCTGCAATCTACCAGCAAGTACAGTGGGTGAGTGCGGTCTTTCTACCTTCTCCTCCTCAATGGTTTATGTTATCTGACATTACACCTGCACCCCCAGGTACGGCAGTACCTCAAATCATCCGGATAGCCCTTTATGCATTGCCTCAGGATTTCATTATTGTACAGGGACATATACTCTTTGGTGCCACTTTTTTTCCCTTCTCTCTTTGGACATTTATAGTAGTTATATTCTTGTATATAGGAGCAGTATTATAGTAGTTATATTCTTGTATTTAGGAGCAGTATTATAGTAGTTATATTCTTGTATATAGGGGCAGTATTATAGTAGATATATTCTTGTATATAGGAGCAGTATTATAGTAGTTATATTCTTGTATATAGGAGCAGTATTATAGTAGTTATATCCTTGTATATAGGAGGCAGTATTATAGTAGTTATATTCTTGTATATAGGAGCAGTATTATAGTAGTTATATTCTTGTATAAAGAAGACACTATTATAGTAGTTATATATTACATCTATATGATGGGACTATTTTACAGGAATAGCTACAACTCTAGTGATGTAGAAGACAATATAGGGTTAACGTGTATATTTATAGGATTTACGCTTTTACTGCTTTGGAAGTGGAAGGGATAATAAATATAAAGGGACTGATGTTTTAGAGCAGGATATATTTAGTGCATATACATATTTATATATCGTTTATTACATTACAGTAATTTCAGGAATTTAGCTGCTGGAATCTCTTGGCGCTCGCTGTAACTCTTAGTGCTGTTCATTTCTCTATCTTGATGTTAATGTTCTTGTTTTTTTAGGTTTGTTCAGATGGTAAATTATATATATTCATGTATAGAATAAATCCTTTACTTATCCCTAATACACAACTTATCCCTTCAACTGCGTAAATCCAAGAACCAGTCTTAGTTGATGAGTCACTTGACGGGAAAGATTCTACTTGTCCCTGGAGATGACACCGCGATGGGTTTTGTCTACAGCAGTGTTTTCAAACTGTGGCCCTCCAGAGATTGCAAAACTTCAACTCCCATCATGCCCGGAAAGCCCTCTAGTCCCCGTGCTACAGACAAGGTCCCAAGCAGAAGCTTACCAGCCCCCCTCTGATTGATCTGTCTAACCGGTACTCTGTCCTTGAAGACATCTCCTCCCCCTCCTTGGAGGGGGGTGTCGAGGATGGGGTGCCTGAAGTGGGGGAGCCTCCAGGGGGAACTGGTCCCTGTCCTGATGGGGCTGTTTCCTCAGGGAATGGGGCCAAACCAGAGCCAGGCGGAGATGGGGATTTAAAAATGGACCAGTCAGAGTCCAAAAAAAGGTTAAAAGAGAAAGAAGCCTCTTCATCTGGGGATGAGGGGGTAAAGAAGAGACAGAAATGAGAGGGTTAGGGCTGTCTAACTTAATCACCCATGATGGCGGCACTCACCTCATTGACGCTTTCATCTATTAACTGTGCCAGCATTACGGCTAGATTTGCAGCCTTTGAATTTCTCGGCCATGTTGAAGCCAACATTTTCTTTTTACAGAAGACCAGGTTGTCAGATCTAGCCTCTCTGGTTAAAGCCAGAAGAGAGTGGAGGCGCGGCCCCTCCCACTGGTAACTTGCGGCTGAGCCGTATAGTAGGGTGGCGGTCCTTTTTACTGCTCCTGTTGAATGCCGACGGGTTATTGAGTTAGAAATGGGGAGATGCCTGATCTTAGATGTCCTCATGAAGCGGCAAGAGCTTCGGCTTATTAACATCTACGCCCCACAAACAAAGGGGGGGACAAAAAGATCTCTTTATGATGATTAAGCCCTTTCTTTTTACAAGCCGACAGGTGATCTTTGGAGGGGATTTCAATACTGTCACGAGATCCCAAGATAGGAGAGGTTCTAATGATCAGTTGGCTTATGATAGCATAGCTCTCAATAGTATAGTTAGGGAAGCTCGCCTAGAGGACGCCCACATCCGGAGCCCCTCAGGCCACGTGGGTTTCACCTATCATCGAGGTAGCTGCAGGTCTAGCACTATTTAAAGGAGGAAACCGTCTCTTCTGCAGTGTCCGTGGTTGAGGTGGAGTTCTCTGATCACTGTATGATTTTGTTTTCCCTGAATGTTTCAGAGACCCCTCGGATGGGTAAAGGTTATTGGAAGCTGAATTCGTACCTCCTGGAGGAAGCGGAGGGAAGACAGTCCTTTCAGGATTTTCTTCAGAGTCAGGTACCTTTACTGGACCTATGTAGTAGTAAGTCAGAGTGGGGGGAGATGTTCATGAAGCGGGTTGCGGGGTTCTTCCGCCAGCTCTCGAGCCTCAGGTCCCTGAACAGGTATCGCTTGTATCAGGGTCTGAGGAGGAAACTCAAGCTTGTCGTCTCGACTGGAGGTAGCCGAGAGGATACCTCCAGAGTGAAGTCCTTGCTGGTGAATAAATCGAGACAGGATGTCGGCTTTCCTGGCTGAGACCATTCCTGAGCCAGGGGTTGACCGCTCTCTTGGCGTTTTGGCAAACAAAATCAGGGAAGAGGAAGTAAGACTGGCGATCAAAGGGCTTGCCCCTAAGTCGCCAGGTCCGGATGGCTTAACATCCGAGTGGTACAAGATATTTAAAGAGTCTTTAGCTCCCCTCTTACTGAGATATTCAATGAGTGTCTATCCTCGGGCACACTGCCAAAGTTATTGAGGAGTTCAGCCCTGATTGTTCTCTCAAAGGGTAAAGATCCCAGCTGTAATGAGAATTGGAGACCCATAGCTCTTCTCAATTAGGACAGGAAGCTTCTGGCCAAGATACTGTTTAAGGTGAAGTTTGCACCCAGGCTCCTTTCGGGGGCCCAGCATTGCTCGGTTCCAGGCCGTAGCACCTTAAGTGCTGTTCTCGGAGTCCGGAAGGCAGTGGAGCAGAATAGTACAGGTCTCTGGAAGGGGTATTTGCTGCCCTTGGATCAGGCCAAAGCATTTGATCGGGTGAACCACTAGTACCTCATTTCCATCCTTCTGAGATACTTCTACCGAGTACTTTTGTTAATTGGCTTTAAGATCTTGTATGCACTCTGGTGAACGGGTGGTCTAGCCGCTCTTTGAGGTGGGGTCCGGAGTCCGTTAGGATTGTCCTTAGAGCCCGCTTTTATACGTGTTCTTGATCGATCCCTTCATTTGGAGGGTAGATTGTGGGCCGTTGGTGGAAGTCGGGATGAGTCTGGTGGAGCTGGATGTCGCCCAGAGAGTGGTGGTGTACGCTGATGATGTCACCATTTTTGTGTCCTCGAGAGAGGAGGTCGATGTGGTGATGTTGGATGTTGAATGCTACTCGAAGGCATCGTTTTTTAAGATCAACTGGGATAAGTGCAAAAGTCTTTGGCTGGGAGGGGGAGATCCCACGTTTGATCTTCCGGACACCCCTCCAGCGCTCAAGTTTGGGTGTTTTGAGTTGTAAATTTAATTTTCTTTTTGTATAGGTAAAGATATGGATGTGTTTGCATGTACCGTATTTATCGGGGTATACCACGCACCGGCCTATAACACGCACCCTCTTTTTACCAAGGATATTAGGGTAAAAAAAGTTTTTTACCCAAATATCCTTGGTAAAATGAGAATGCATGTGTGTGCCTGTGTATACCCCGATACACTGTTTCTGACCCTGCAGAAGCCCCGCTTCTCTTCCCCTGCCTTTCCAGGGGTCTAGAGCCCTGCTGCCGCCGCTTCTCTCCCCCTGCTATCGACGCCGCTGCCCCTTCTCTCCCCCTGGCTATTGGTGCTGCTGCCCCTTCTCTCCCCCTCTCTATCGGTGCGGCTGCCCCATTGCCGGCGCCGATAGCCAGGGGGAAAGAAGCGACGCCGGCATTGGGGCAGCGGCGCCGATAGTCAGGGGGAGAGAAGGGGCAGTGGGGCACATTGCCGGCGCCCCGTTGCCTCCCCCATCCCCGGTTGTATAATTACCTGTTGCCGGGGTCGGGTTCGCGCTGCTTCAGGCCTCCGGTGTGTGTCCCCTGCGTCGTTGCTATGCGCTGCACGGCGCGGCGCAATGATGAGTGACGTCACAGCGCATAGCAACGACACAGGGGACACACACCGGAGGCCTGAAGCAGCGCAAACCCGACCCCGGCAACAGGTAATTATACAACCGGGGATGGGGGAGGCAATGGGTGCCGCTGCCCCTTCTCTCCCCCTGTCTGTCGGCGCCACTGCCCCATTGTCGGCGCTGCTTCTCTCCCCCTGGCTATCGGCGCCGGCAATGGGGCAGCGGCACCCATAGCCAGGGGGAGAGAAGGGGCAGCGGCGCCAATAGCCAGGGGGAGAGAAGCGGCGGCAGCAGGGCTCTAGACCCCAGGACAGGCAGGGGCAGAGAAGCCGGCAGGTCTCTGCACCTGCAAAAGCCGCTGCAGTATATTGATTTAAAGCGCCCGCTTTAAATCATTGAACTGCAGCGGCTTATTGGCGTATAACACGCAGATAGACTTTAGGCTAAGAATTTTAGCCTAAAAAATGTGTGTTATATGCCGATAAATATGGTATTTGGCATAGTATTATTATTATCATTATTATTATTGTTATTGTTATTATTTTTGTTATTGTTATTATAAAAAAAGTTAAAAACTATAAATTTGGAGAGAAATTTTTTTATTTTTTCATTTAAATAATGGTGTGTAGTGGGAGTGCTTGTTGTGTTTTCTGTTTGCAATGTGTGTTTTCCTAAGTCTGGGTGTTTTTGAGTTACAGCTAAATTGTGCTATTTTTATGTTTCTTTTTTGGTAATGCAAGTTGAGTATGTATGTGAGTGTTGTTAGATATTTGGTTATGTAAGGTACGTTTCTAGTATTTTCAGGAAAACTGGGCTGGCCGGTTAGGCAGGATCTATGTTCTTTTATTTTAAATGTAAAGTTTGGGTTTATGTTATTTCCTGTTGTTGTTTTCAGTTATGGCAAAGTTGTGCTGGTTTTGTGTTTGTTATGATTTATATTTTTCTAATAAAAGATTTACAGGATATAACTCAGGATCAGTACAGGATAAGTAATGTAATGTATGTACACAGTGACCTCACCAGCAGAATAGTGAGTACAGCTCTGGAGTATACTACAGGATATAACTGAGGATCAGTACAGGATCAGTAATGTAATGTATGTACACAGTGACCTCACCAGCAGAATAGTGAGTACAGCTCTGGAGTATAATACAGGATATAACTCAGGATCAGTACAGGATAAGTAATGTAATGTATGTACACAGTGATCTCACCAGCAGAATAGTGAGTACAGCTCTGGAGTATAATACAGGATATAACTCAGGATCAGTACAGGATAAGTAATGTAATGTATGTACACAGTGACCTCACCAGCAGAATAGTGAGTACAGCTCTGGAGTATAATACAGGATATAACTCAGGATCAGTACAGGATAAGTAATGTAATGTATGTACACAGTGACCTCACCAGCAGAATAGTGAGTACAGCTCTGGGGTATAATACAGGATATAACTCAGGATCAGTACAGGATAAGTAATGTTATGTATGTACACAGTGACCTCACCAGCAGAATAGTGAGTACAGCTCTGGAGTATAATACAGGATATGACTCAGGATCAGTACAGGATAAGTAATGTAATGTACACAGTGACCTCACCAGCAGAATAGTGAGTACAGCTCTGGAGTATACTACAGGATATAACTGAGGATCAGTACTGGATAAGTAATGTAATGTATGTACACAGTGACCTCACCAGCAGAATAGTGAGTACAGATCTGGAGTATAATAAAGGATATAACTCAGGATCAGCACAGGATAAGTAATGTATGTACACAGTGATCTCACCAGCAGAATAGTGAGTACAGTTCTGGGGTATAATACAGGATATAACTCAGGATCAGCACAGGATAAGTAATGTAATGTATGTACATAGTGACCTCACCAGCAGAATAGAGAGTACAGCTCTGGAGTATACTACAGTATATAACTGAGGATCAGTACAGGATAAGTAATGTAATGTATGTACATAGTGACCTCACCAGCAGAATAGTGAGTACAGCTCTGGGGTATACTACAGTATATAACTCAGGATCAGCACAGGATAAGTAATGTAATGTATGTACATAGTGACCTCACCAGCAGAATAGTGAGTGCAGCCCTGGAGTATACTACAGGATATAACTCAGGATCAGTACAGGATAAATAATGTAATGTATGTACTCAGTGACCCCCCCCCCCCCCCCCCCCACCACCACCAGCAGAATAGTGAGTACAGATCTGGAGTATAATACAGGATATAAATCCAGGATCGGTACAGGATAAGTAATGTAATGTATGTACATAGTGACCTCACCAGCAGAGTAGTGAGTACAGATCTGGAGTATAATACAGGATATAACTCAGTATCAGTACAGGATAAGTAATGTAATGTATGTACACAGTGCTCTCACCAGCAGAATAGTGAGTGCAGCCCTGGAGTATACTACAGGATATAACTCAGGATCAGTACAGGATAAGTAATGTAATGTATGTACACAGTGACCTCACCAGCAGAATAGTGAGTAGAGCTCTGGAGTATAATACAGGATATAACTCAGGATCAGTACAGGATAAGTAATGTAATGCATGTACACAGTGACCTCACCAGCAGAATAGTGAGTACAGATCTGGAGTATAATACAGATACAGGATATAACTCAGGATCAGTACTGGATAAGTAATGTAATGTATGTACACAGTGACCTCACCAGCAGAATAGTGAGTACAGCTCTGGAGTATAATACAGGATATAACTCAGGATCAGTACAGGATAAGTAATGTAATGCATGTACACAGTGACCTCACCAGCAGAATAGTGAGTACAGATCTGGAGTATAATACAGATACAGGATATAACTCAGGATCAGTACTGGATAAGTAATGTAATGTATGTACACAGTGACCTCACCAGCAGAATAGTGAGTACAGCTCTGGAGTATAATACAGGATATAACTCAGGATCAGTACAGGATAAGTAATGTAATGCATGTACACAGTGACCTCACCAGCAGAATAGTGAGTACAGATCTGGAGTATAATACAGATACAGGATATAACTCAGGATCAGTACAGGATAAGTAATGTAATGTATGTACACAGTGACCTCACCAGCAGAGTAGTGAGTACAGCTCTGGAGTGCTGACCAATTAGTTGCGGGTGTGGTCGTGCTTCAGCTGTGCTGTGTGTGTCTGCTGTGTCTCCTGAGCTCCAGGGATTTCCATCTGTTCCACCTGGGGCCTGCTTCCTCCTCCCCAGGGAGGGAGTGGGTTTCCAGGCATGAGTGAGGGAGGCGAGGCCCAGGCTTCTACTCCTCGGAATAGGCCGCAGGGGAGCAGTGGAAGCCAGCAAGCGGCCGGAACATCGGAGGATTTGGGGGTGAGGCGTTCCACCAGGAGTCGCAGCAATGCTACTCCAACTCCCCCCACAGAGGTGAGAAGCTCCAAGGCTGGATCCACCTCGGGAAAGCTGGGTGTTTCCAGCGGAAAGCTGGGTTCATCAGGAAGAAGGCAGAGTACTCACGGAGGTGAAGCCGACCTCAGTGAGGAAGGCTGGGAAGTGCTGAGGACCCGGGAGTCTATTTCCACCCATACCTCCCGGGTAAAAAGTCACCTCCTTGAGTATGAAGACGCCTGTAAGGCCATCAGGAGGCTACGAGAGGAACTGCGCTGTGCCCCAGCCAGGCAAAAAAAGAAAAAGACAGAGATCCAGGGGCAGTTAAAGAGACTTATGGCTGAAATACAAGCTTTGGAGGAGAGGAGAGGAGAATTACTGGCGAAGAGTGGGCCATTTAAAGAAAAATTGGAAAATGGAGAAAGATTCAAGGTAATGGAGGAAAAGGAAAATAAAAGGTTGATGGGGCTGCAACCTGAGAGCCAGGTGGATGATGTGGAGGAGATGGAGGAAGAACAGCAGCAGGCCCTGTACAGTGGGCCCCCTGCACAGCAATCAGCATTATCACCTGCCGACTTAGGGGAGGACAGTGACAGCATCTACCAGGGAAGGGCGCTAATGGCCCAGATCCGCATGCTGGAATCCCCAGTGTGTCCTCAGAACCTGGTGTTTGGAGATGAGCTCCCAAATGAGGCACCTGGGGGTAAGAAGAAGAAGACCAAGCCAAAGCAGCAAGAAGTGGTGAGTTACATCTACACCCCCCTCCCTGTAAACCCTGAGTCGGCCGCAGGGTCAGCTCATTGTGCAAGCCCCGTTACCCAGCCCAGCCCATGTTCTGTGGTGGACTCGGTGCAAAGGTGCGGGGAGAGTACAGATACTAAAAGGGCGCAGAGCTCCATGCCTGTTTGCAGTAGCAGGGATGGAGCAGAGAAGGCATCGGCCGCAAGGCCAGACAGTGAGGGCAGCCCAGCGGTGGGCATAGAGGCAGGATCCGGTGCTTTAGTTCGCTCTCCTGTGGGAGAGGGGGGTGACTCAGTGCCGGAGGTAGTCGTGGTGGCTAAGGGAAAAAGAGATTCTCCCAAAAGTAGAAAAAAACTTTTGTTTTGCATTGGCGCCGCTGATCCAGATCAGCGGCGCCCAGGAGCTGGACATTCTAGTACGGATGAGGCGGAGGGTACCGGTAAAAACAGGGCTGGGGCCGCTAATAAACAGGTTAGGCAGGCTTCCCGGTCCTTGTATAAGGAACCGGTGACCTGTCCTGTGGTGATGGCTCCAGCTCTGGTACCCAGTGATGCTGACAGTACAAAATCTACGCCAGAACGCACCGGTCCAGCCAGTATGAATGTGGAGGTTAATGTTGGAGTGACTGAGGGTGTGAATGAGGTGAATAATTCATATGTTACTAAAAATCTGTCTGGGGCTTTGAATGGTGGTTTGGGCTGTAGCACTGGTGGAGGTATGGGGGGCACATCAGCTAAAATAGGGGTCAATGGTTTGGGTATGGATTATGTGGAGGAGGGTGGTGAAGGGGCACAGATTAGTGGTGGGAATGTAGGGCCTGGTCCAGTTGCACCCCCAGCGGTGGCAGCACCCGTCCGCAGCTACGCGAATGTCACCGCTGGGGGAAGGGGGGCAGCTTCCTCGTCCTCTGGCTCTGGGGAGAGCAGTTTGCAGCAGCGTCTCCTGGGGGCCTTAAGGAGAGGGGAGAGATCAATCAATGTAGAGGGTAGGGAGGTTGATCTATCCTTTTGGATAGAAAGACATGGTCTTTCAGCCTTCCGAGAGGAAAGAGGGGGGGGATAATGTGTGGTCCCTCCCTACTGCCGGGCCAGGTGGTCTCCGAAGGAATGTGGTCCGGCTGAGGTGGAGAGGCAGTGATACATGTCCTCCAAGATCTAAAGTTGTTGAGCTTCTGCTGAAGTTGGGCTTTAAGGCAGCTGACATCTATGCCTTAATTCATCCTTATTGTACCCCTGAGTTCGATATCAGCTTTGTTCGGCCGGAGGGGCTTGAGCTCTTCTGGTCGAATTATGAGTTGGTAAAGAATGAGCCCGGCTGGCGAGACTTTGCCATTCAGGCAGTGTCTCGCCAAAATAATGTCAAGAAGGTGACCGTTTTAACCCGTAACTAATCGCTTTCTTGTATTGACATCATGACGTGGCTAGGTCAGTATGGTGAGGTGGTGGAGGTCCCAAAAAAGAACAGGGATGAATATGACATCTGGTCAGGGGCCTGGACGTTTATGGTCAAACTGAGGCGTTCAGGAAACACAGTTACCCATATACCATCTGCGACCTTCCTCGGAAGGGATCGTATCCAGATCTTCTACCAGGGTCACCTGAAGCTCTGTCACAGATGTGGTGACCCCACACATTTTAGTGCCAATTGCACTGTGCAGAAGTGCACTCTGTGTGGGGAAATAGGCCATCTCGCTACATCTTGTGCAGAGATTAGGTGTCACCTGTGTGGTGACTTAGGTCACCCATTCATTCGCTGCCCTCGTTCCTTTGTCAACGCGGTTGTTGCCCCGGTGGGAGTAAGCCGTGAGGTGGATTCTGCTGGGGGGATGGCTGTCAGGGATGAAGGGGTTCAGGGGCCAGGGAAGAAAAGTAAGCAGAAGACGCCTGCCCAACTGAGGCGTCTCGAGAAGCGTCAAAGGGACAGGGAGATTCAGGTCTCACAGGAGCATCAACCAACTGGGGTGACTCCTAATCCTGTCCCTGCGGCCAGTCTTACTGCTGAGGCCCTGGGGGATAGTGAACTGGATGAGGAGATTGGGAAGATCCACAAAGAGGGGGATGCCGTCTCCTCACTGTCCTCCCATGGTGGGAGCGCGGATGAGGACAGTGGGGGATGGGCAGAAACAAAGCGGGGTACTCGGAAGAATAAGAAAAGGAGAGATGTAAGATCTTCTCCCACCCGCCAGATGCCAAAGGAAGGTACAACTGATCTCCCTCTGATTGGTCTCTCCAACCGGTTCCGAGCCCTCCGCGACATTTCCTCTTCGGAGGAGGGGGGAGGGCTGGGGGTGAGGTTCCGGATGTTGCGGTGGGGCTCACAGGAGACGCTGAGTCCTCTCTCCCTGGGGAATCTATGTCTTCAGGGGGGGAGACTGGCCCAGAGTCAGGGGACGAGGAAAATGTATATAAAGGGAAAATGGACACATCCATCTCACTAAAAAGGGGTAAACCATCATCTGATGAGGAGGGTGGTGGGGTGGATGGGAAGGATGGTGGGAAAAAGAAAGCTGTCTAACTCAATCACCCTTGATGGCGGCACCCTCTCCGTTGACTCTGGCATCCATTAATGTTGCCAGCATAAAGTCAGATATGGCTCGATTTGCGTCCTATGATTTTTTTGCCCATATTAATGCTAATATTTTATTTTTGTAAGAGACCAGGCTAACAGATATGTCATCTATCTACAAGGCTAAAAGAGAGTGGAGGAATGGGCCCTCCTACTGGTCTCTTGGGGCCGAGCAGTATAGCGGAGTGGCGGTCCTTTTTACCGCAGCGGTAGAATGCCGACGGGTTATCGAGTTAGAAATGGGGAGGTGCCTGATCTTAGATGTCCTCATGAAGGGACAAGAACTTCACCTTATTAACATCTACGGCCCACAGTCTAAGTGGGACCGGAAGTGTCTCTTTATGAGGATCAAGCCCTATCTTTTTACAAGTCGGCAGGTGGTCTTTGGAGGGGATTTTAATGCTGTCACGAGGCCCCAAGACAGGGGAGGTGCCAGAGACAAGCTGACTTATGATAGCGTCGCCCTTAATAGCATAGCGAGTGAGGCTCGCCTGGTGGATGTCCACATCCGGCACACCCCAGGCCACGCGGGATTCACCTATCATAGGGGTAGTTGTAGGTCTAGGATAGATAGGTTTTATTTAAAGGAGGAGGCCGTCTCTTCAGCAGTGTCTGTTGTTGAGGTGGAGTTCTCCGATCACTGTTTAATTTTGTTTTCTCTGAATGTTACAGAGACCCCCCGGATGGGCAGAGGCTATTGGAAGCTGAATTCGTCTCTCTTGGAAGAAGCGGAGAGAAGACAGTCCTTTGAGGATTTTCTTCAGAGCCAGGTACCATTGATGGGCCTTTGTAGCAGTAAGTCAGAGTGGTGGGAGATCTTCAAGGAAAGGGTTGCGAGATTCTTCCGCCAGCTCTCGGGCCTCAGAAGCCTAAACAGGTACCGTTTGTACCAGGGCCTGAGGAAGAAACTTGAGAACCTTGTCTCGACTGGAGGTAGTCGTGACGATATCTCCAGAGTGAAGTCCTTGCTGATGAAGTGCCAGTACGACAGACACGCATCTTTGGTTTTTGAGAGGGATTACGGGAAGTACCGCTCGCCCGACCCTTACAGAAACTGCAAGATGTCAGTGAATAGTAAAATAGTCTCAGGACTGATTGATAGTACGGGATCCTTGAAAAGGTCCAGATCAGGGATCCTGGAGGTCGTCAGATCCTTCTACTTGCACCTCTTGGGAAGGAAGGATCTAGATCGAGATAAGGTATCAGCTTTCTTGGCTGAAACTGTCTCTGAACCAGGAGTAGACCCCTCTCTTGACGTTTTGACAGAGATGATCCGGGAAGAGGAAGTCAGGATGGCTATTGATGGGCTTGCCCTCAAGAAGTCACCCGGTCCGGATGGCTTAACATCTGAGTTCTATAAGACCTTTAAGGACACTTTGGTTCCCCTCTTGACTGCGATTTTTAATGAGTGTCTATCCTCGGGCACTCTGCCAAAGTCAATAAGGAGGTCAGCGCTGATCATCCTGTCAAAGGGTAAAGACCAATCCTACATTGAGAATTGGCGTCCCATAGCTCTTCTCAATGCGGACAGAAAGATTCTGGCAAAAGTGCTGTTTAACCGGCTGGTGGAGTTTGCACCCCGGCTCCTTTCGGGGGCTCAGCATTGCTCTGTTCCGGGCCGCAGTACATTTAGTGCTGTGCTCAGTGTCCGGGAGGCTGTGGAGCAGGGTAGGGCTGGCCACTGGAAGGGGTACTTGCTGTCCTTGGATCAGGCAAAAGCGTTTGATCGGGTTAACCATGAGTACCTCTGGTCTGTTCTTCTGAGATATGGCCTGCCGGGGGGGTTTGTTGATTGGCTTAAGACCTTGTATGTAGGGGCAGAGAGTTTCCCGCTTGTGAATGGTTGGATTGGTCGCTCCTTAGAGGTTGGGTCTGGTGTCCGTCAGGGTTGTCCTTTAAGCCCTTTGCTGTACGTGTTTGCAATTGATCCTTTCCTTAGGAGGATTGATTGTGGACCGTTGGCGGGGGTGAGAATGGACCTGTCGGTGCTGGATTCGGCTCTGAGGGCGGTAGCGTATGCTGATGATGTCATTGTGTTTGTCTCCTCAGAAGAGGAGGTCAGGTGGGTGATGTCAGAGGTGGACCGCTACTCGGAGGCATCCGGGTCCAAGATCAACCAGGATAAGTGTGAGAGTCTCTGGCTGGGAGGGGGAGATCCTAGTTTTGATCCCCCGGACGCCCTTCCAGAGCCCCAGGAATCTGTAAAAGTTCTCGGCATTGAATTTGGCCAAGGGGATTACCCCAAACAAAACTGGGACAGCAGGCTTAAGATCGCCGCTCAGAAGGTGGATCAGTGGAAGGGTTGGTCTTTGACCCTCAGGGAAAGAGTTAACCTGATCAAAACATTCCTGCTCCCTTTACTGATATATCTGGGCAGTGTATGCATGTTGCCAGAGCCTCTCTGGACCCGGGTCTACAGTGTGTTCTTCCAAATGTTATGGGGGAATAGACTGAACCTAGTGCAGAGGGAGGTTACTTACCGTACAAGGAGACTAGGGGGGTTGTGTATGGTCAACCCCGTGGTATTCCTAGTGAATACCTTTCTTAAGACCAATATAGCAAACCTCTGGTCAGAGAGGGCTCCTCCGTGGGTATCCTCCTGTAGGGGATGGTTTCGGCCTTTCTTCCAGGAATGGGAGACAGGAGGGCAAGTGAAGGATCTTCGCACACCACACGGGCATCTCCCGGCTTACGCTACCCCGGCTCTGAAGGTTATTCGTCGGTGGGGTCTGGGGATGTGGGAGATTAGGACTCTGTCGAGGAAATTCCTTGACAAGAGGGTCCTGTCTTCTCATTTCCAGAGGCCATTGGCGCTCAAGAATTGCCCAAGTCGGGATCTGGAGGTGGGTTTAGAGCTTTTGAATTCTATCAGGATCCCCTTGAAGTTTTGGGACTTGACTTGGCGCTGCTTCCATGGGAAACTGTGTGTGAGGGACAATCTGAAGTGCAGGAGCTCTGATGACTGGGGATGTCCCCGCGAAGAGTGTGGAGGCATGCTGGAAAGCATGGAGCATTTTCTGCTTCATTGTCCCTTTAACACAGAGGTTTACACCAGGGTGGGCGCTTCCATTGGTTGGCCTCGGCTGGCCAGTCTCTCCTATGCGGAATGGGCTTATGGGGCATTCAGAAACCTTGGAGGCTGGGACCGGTGCACTTTATTCCTAGTCAGCTCAGTGGTTAGGTACTACACGTGGAACGCACGGTGTTTAGTGTCGACGCAGCGTAAAATCCTCCCTGTGGATATGGTGGTTAGGAACATTCTCGGTGACCTGGTGAAGGTGCGCTCTCTGGAGTACGAGAGGCTGGGTGCTGGCAGGGCCTCTCGTCTGTGGAGGGGCTCTGCCTTTAAAGTGCCTTAGCCTGTTGTCTCCCCCTGGTGGTGGGCTGATGCTGGCACATTAGTCTTTTTGTTTTGAGCAGTCGTTTTATGGTAATATAGGGCTTGCAGGCACTGAACTTGAGCTTTAGGGGTTTGTTGTTTGGCTTATAGTGTTATATGTATTTGTTATTGTATTTATTGTTGTAGTCTATGTGTATACTTATGTATTGTATATATTATTAGTATATTATATATTATGTATATATTGTATATATTGTGTGATGTCACCTGGGGTTTGGGTTTAGTTTAGGTTGGGTGGTGGGTTAAAAGGGGGGAGGGGGGTTTGTATGGGACTTTTATATATACAGAAAATCCTGGACTGGTTCATGGACGTCTGGTAACATGTACTGGGGGCATGGGATGCGGGACCAGCTCAGGGCCAAAAAAAAAAAAAAGTGGTGTTATTTTGTTTGTGTTGGTTTTTATTATTTTGTATATATTATTATTGTTGTTGTTGTTATTCTTTTTGGTATAT
This sequence comes from Hyla sarda, assembly GCF_029499605.1. Taxonomy (NCBI): domain Eukaryota; kingdom Metazoa; phylum Chordata; class Amphibia; order Anura; family Hylidae; genus Hyla; species Hyla sarda. Next base: position 7,919,153 of record NC_079193.1, on the reverse strand, counting down.
TACTGGTATTGGGTTTTTGGTATTGCAACTGGGCCAGGAAATTCACATTTAGTATTAGTGTATATTAGTGCATATAGTTTATTAGTATGGTATGGGTATTATGGGTATTATAGGAATATGTCTTTTGTAAATATTGTATATATTTGTTTGTGTGCAGGAATGAGTGTGGGGTGGACCGGTGTTGTATTTTATGCTATGGTGTTGGTTTTATGATCGTTATATTGATATGTTCTGTCGGATATGATATGTTTATGTTTTGTAATTTTTTACGTGATACATCATTTTATGTTTGAAATTTTAATAAAAGATCTACAGGATATAACTCAGGATCAGTACAGGATAAGTAATATAATGTATGTACACAGTGACCTCACCAGCAGAATAGTGAGTACAGCTCTGGGGTATAATACAGGATATAAATCTCAACACATTCTGCATATTTTATGGACATTTTAAGGTGTATTCCAATCATATATTGTGTTAGTATATCTGAAGCCCCTGCCATAACGTTATACCCAGTAGGTGACCCTCAGCACTCTGGACCCCTCACTGTCCTCCCCATCTGTCTGCGCTGCAGGGATATACAGCGCGGGGATCCCCATCTGGACAGTGTTGGTTATATCTCCCCATATATTCATCTGACCAGGTACACGGCTGTGCAGGGGGGAACCGTAAGGTATTGGACCCCACAAAACATATAGAGGAAACATATCCTACAGAAATGCCATCACTTTATAAGATGGAGACCCCTTTAATGCTTTTCATCAGATACAATGAATGAATACAACTCAAAACTTATCCGGGGATTTTCTCCTATTAATAGGGGACGGGGTCATCACTGCAGATCTATACACCGAGGATCATGGGAAACAAGTACAGTGGTCCCTCAACATACGATGGTTATCCGTTCCAAATGGACCATCGTTTGTTGAAACCATCGTATGTTGAGGGATCCGTGCAATGTAAAGTATAGGACAGTGGTCTACAATCTGCGGACCTCCAGATGTTGCAAAACTACAACACCCAGCATGCCCGGACAGCCAACGGCTGTCCGGGCATGCTGGGAGTTGTAGTTTTGCAACATCTTGAGGTCCGCAGGTTGAAGACCACTGGTATTGGAGGTTATACTCATGTGTCCCGCCACTCCGAACCGTCGCCGCTCGTCACCGCTGCCCTGGATGTCGCCTTCCATCGCGGTCGCCGCGTCCCTGGGGTGTCCCCGACGCTCCGGCAAGGCCTCTGCTTCCCCGGCATCCTCACTCTCCGTCGCCGGCATCACGTCGCTACGCACGCTGCTCCTATTGGATGACGGGACGGCGTGCACAGCAACGTGATGACGATGATGGAGAGCGCCGACGATGCAGAGGATCCCGAAGAGGAAGCGCCTTGAGCCCCGAGGACAGGTAAGTGATGTGAGATGAGACATTTGGCGCTGCGCCCGATCTTGTTTTGCTGCTCTGGTATTTACAGACCCCGTGCAGACATTACAGCGCCCCTCCTGTCTACAGTCTCTGCTGGGTATTACAGCTCCACTACATGTACATCTGATAAAGACAGATTGGGTGATCCATGAAATGCCAACTTATTTTCTGCTCTCATAAAAGATATTTATATGTGTTTAGATATAAGTTTTTATAAGGATAAGTAGAGAATGTGTCTGGCAGCGGCTCCGATACGTGATATAACCCGGTCAGTACCGAATAAGTAAAGAGAAGTTTTTGTAAAGTTACTGAAGGTTTAGACTGGATATAATATAAAACAGAGGGGCAGTAAGACGCTGACGTCTGCCTCTTATTTTCGCCGTCCTCAGGAGCCGTCACTCACCGCTCACCGACGTGTTTTTTTCACTTTCTGAAGATTCGGAATAAACTCTTCAGGGCAGAAATACAAAGGGAGAATCATCGTCATCTGCAGCGCCACGTGCTGACTCGCCAACGTCTTATCGCTTTATCACATCATCAGTTTCCAATTGTTTTGACTACAAAGTGAGAGGAGACATCAAAGGAAAGACAATGTATTAAATTCATGTTGTATCTCCAAAAACACACCATACCCTGCGACGGGCTGACAGCGGGCGGCGCACATCCATAATATATAATGCGCACTTCTCACTTATTTCTATGCAAAAAAAATCTTCTTACATCCTCTATAACTTGGTCATTACATTTCACTTTGAGCTTCAGAATTTCTTCCCTAGTCACATCCGAAGCTGCACCTTATAACATCACTGGTTTTCTGTCATCTCTCATCTCTCTGCTGCCCCCTGCTGGTTCCACATCTGAACAGCACGTTCTCTGCTGCAGTGCACAAGATGTCATGTGAGCGGCCGGAACCCCTGTACAGAAACTTCTGGGTTTTCTTTCTCCTTAGTGATGATTTCCCTTTCACATGTTGTTTGTCATTCTCCAGTCACAACCAAAGCTGTGTCTGCAACTTAGCAGTGTGTGAGCCGTGTTGCATTACTGCAGCCTTTGGTTGTCTATCTATTTATATATCTATAAATCTATCTCATATCTATCTATCATCTATCTCATATCAATTTATCATCTATATTTCTCTCTCATATCTATCTATATCATATCTATCATCTATCTATCTATCTCATCTATCTATCTATATCATATCTATCATCTATCTATCTATCTCATATCTATCTATCTCATATCTATCTATCTCATATCTATCATCTATATATCTATCTATCTCTCTCATATCTATCTATCTCATATCTAACTATCATCTATCTATCATCTATCTATTTCATATCTTTCTCATATCTTTCTATCTTGTATCTATCTCATATCTATCTATCTTGTATCTATCTCATATCTATCTATCTATCTCATATCTATCTATCTCCTATCTCATATCTATCTATCTCCTATCTCATATCTATCTATCTATCTCCTATCTATCTATCTCATATCTATCTCCTATCTATCTCATATCTATCTATCTCCTATCTATCTATCTCCTATCTATCCATCTATCTATCTCATATGTATCTAAAATCGTATGTAGAAGGCAGCACAACCCAAGCAAATTCGTAGTGAGGTACAGGGTGCCAGCAGGGTAACAGTCCCAGTCGCAGATCTAATACAAGTAAAGTCGAGCGGCACTCCTGAGATAAGCTACAAAAATAGGTACTTTATTGACCCATGAAAACACGACGTTTCAATGACATCGCGCCATCTTTATCAAGCATGGTCTAGTACATACAAGTGGGTGAATATATATGGTATACAATTAATAACAATCAACGTGTCATTAGTGCATTACAATATCTAAAAAAGCAAATACAGTGCAATAAAAATACTAAGAGAGTTTAAAAGTGCATTAAAAGCCATATCTGGGTATTAGTGATCACATATACAAAAAGTGCAAGGTTGTTAAAATACTTTCTTACATAATTACTCATTAATAACATCTTTGCATAATAAAACAATCGTGGGGTTAAAAACATCACCACTGTGAAGAATGAACGCTCACACGTTACTGTAGGACGCCATCATAGCGTTCATAGCATAGGAAGTTCGGCTTCTGTATCGTGCGATGATGTTTGCGGTCACATGACAGGTCTCCATGCCAGTGCGTCATTTTGCACTTGCGCATAGGGAATCCTGAGGCTGTGGAAGCCATCATACCAAAAGGCATTACTTTTAACAAATTTAAAAGCAAGATACGGGAATAAAAATGTGTATATAGCATACAAAAAAGTGTCTAGGATATGTGTGTGTGAACTAGTGTATGAGAAGAAATATAGCAAACAGAAAATTCCAATCGGTATCTAAAAAGTATAAATATCTAAAATGCATATACTAATGTTAGCCCAAATAATAAATAAGAAAAACGCATCCAATCGCATACTAATGTGAACAATGACCTAAATCATCATCATAAATATTGAAGTGTTATGGATACATATATGTGTATATGTGAAAATTCATATATAAGTACATAGAAACATGTAGAAATGAATAAGTATGTTATCCTGTCAATCAAAAACGAGTGTATCATACTAATAAAAGTAAGAATATGAAAAAGGAAAATAAATTAATATTTATAAACCACAATACATATTTATTGTAATTAATAATCTACAAAAGTATTTTTAGAAAAACTAAAATTATATTGCATAGTAAGCGTATAATCATGAAAAATTATTCCACAGCTCTATCATGTGACCGATATATTAGAATCATTTAAATTTTATGTATAGTTAGGTGAGGGCTCATCATCATTCTTCGTCATGACGAATGCTTCCTAATCTATATAAAAAGAAAGAGAGAAAGTAAGAATCAATTTAACTATTTTATGTTTAATGACAAGTTTTATTTACAGTTGTCCGGGACCGCCATGGGCACTCATGTAGCGCCCACGTACACCAATATGTTCATGGTAGCCCTGGAGGAGACGAACGTCTATGGGTGCCACCACTTCAGCCATGTGCTGCGGTGGTGGCGCTAGATAGACGATGTCTTCCTTATCTGGACTGGTATGGACACACATACTAGGAGTTTGTCATTTTTTGAACCAGATAGTCACATTTTCATATGATTCTGTTCAGTTCTTCGATACTATGGTATCTATTGAAAGGGATCATCTGTCTATAGATCTATATGTTAAACCAACGGACAGCAATGACATTCTAAGATACTACAGCCACAACCCTCGCCCCATGGTTCGGTCCCTGCCATCTAGTCCGATGATGCGAGCTTGCCACATCGTCCAAACGGATGACAGGATCGAACCGGTTCTTGACAATATGATTACTAATTTTACCAAGAGAGGGTATCCATTGGGTTTGCTACACCAAAGCAAAAAGAAGGTCTTAGACATAAACCGCAAACAATTGATTCACCAACCCAAAAAAGGAGCAGCACCCACCGGGATTGCCTTTATTTCTATGTATAACTGCAAGTCTGAAGCAATAGCTAGAGTCATTCGGAAATAGGAAATACTGGCCGGTAGTGAAGGAATGTTTCCCAACATTCCTAAGTTCCAACTCCTGCCCCTTATGTCATACAGAAAACCCCCGAGTAAACTCGTAAAAACAGACGTTTCCCGGAATGAGGGGATCCGTCAAAAATATCTCACGGTGAGCCAGAAAGGATAATTGCTCGCGGATGATAAAGGGTTCTACCTTTTGTCATCCGCAGACGGGGAAAGAATATAAACTAAAATTCTATCTGACATGTACATCGGATTTCGTGATTTACGTACTATCTTGTCCATGTAACTATCTCTATGTTGGAGAAATTACTCTAGATTTCTGGACCCGCCTCAACCAACACTTATACTTCATCCGAAAATCCCGGATGGATCTACCGGTGTCGAAACTTTGTTGAGGCGGGTCATACGGAAAATGATTTACGTTTTACTTTGATCATGTCACCATGTCCAAAAAAGGTGGCGATCGCATCAGTAGGTTAAAGAAAAAAGAACTCTTTTGGATTTATGAGTTGGGCTCTTTACGCCCACTAGGTCTTAATGTCTTTACAGTTCAATTGATTCTTACATTCTCTCTTTCTCCGTTTTTTTTAAAATAGATTTTGAAGCATTCGTCGTCACGAACAATGATGATGAGCCCTCACCTAACTATACATAACATTTAAATGATTATAAAATTTCGGTCACATGATAGAGCTGTGGAACAATTTTTCATGATTATACATTTACTATGCAATATAATTTAGTTTTTCTAAAAATACTTTTGGAGATTATTAATTACAATAAATATGTATTGTGGTTTATAAATAGTAATTCCTTTTCCTTTTTCATATTTTTACTTTTATTAGTATGATACACTTGTTTTTGATTGACAGGATAACATACTTATCCATATCTACACGTTACTATGCACTTATATATGAATTTTCACAAATATACATATATGTATCCATAACACTTCAATATTTCTGATGATGATTTAGGTCAATGTTCACATTAGTATGCGGTTGGATGCGTTTTTTATTTATTACATGGGCGAACATTAGTATATGCATTTTTGATATTTATACTTTTAGATACCGATTGGAATTTTCTGTTTTCTATATTTCTTCTCATACACTAGTTCACACACGTGGTGAGATGCCTTTGTTAGCCCTTTGTTGGCAATGACAGAGGTCAAATGTTTTCTGTAAGTCTTTACAAGGTTTTCACACACTGTTGTTGGTATTTTGGCCCATTCCTCCATGCAGATCTCCTCTAGAGCAGTGATGTTTTGTGGCTGTCGCTGGGCAATACGGACTTTCAACTCCCTCCAAAGGTTTTCCATGGGGTTGAGATCTGGAGACTGGCTAGGCCACTCCAGGACCTTGAAATGCTTCTTACGAAGCCACTCCTTTGTTGCCCGGTGCCGTGTGTTTGGGATCATTGTCATGCTGAAAGACCCAGCCACGTTTCATCTTCAATGTCCTTGCTGATGGAAGGAGGTTTTCACTCAAAATCTCATGATACATGGCCCCATTCATTCTTTCCTTTACATGGATCAGTCATCCTGGTCCCTTTGCAGAAAAATAGCCCAAAGCATGATGTTTCCACCCTCATGCTTCACAGTAGGTATGGTGTTCTTTGGATGCAACTCAACATTCTTTCTCCTCCAAATAGAGTTGAGTTTTTACCAAAAAGTTCCACTTTGGTTTTATCTGACCATATAACCTTCTCCCAATCCTCTTCTGGATCATCCAAATGCTCTCTAGCGAACTTCAGATGGGCCCGGACATGTACTGGCTTAAGCAGGAGGACACGTCTGGCACTGCATGATTTGAGTCCCTGGCGGCGTAGTGTGTTACTGATGGTAGCCTTTGTTACTTATGTCCCAGCTCTCTGCAGGTCTTTCACTAGGTCCCCCGAACCGCCAACCCCCCCCCCTCCCCCCCCCCCCGTGTGGTTCTGGGATTTTTGCTCACTGTTCTTGTGATCATTTTGAAACCATGGGGTGAGATCTTGGGTGGAGCCCCAGATCGAGGGAGATTATCAGTGGTCTTGTATGTCTTCCATTTTCTAATAATTGCTCCCACGGTTGATTTCTTCACACCAAGCTACTTGCCTATTGCAGATTCAGTCTTCCCAGCCTGGTGCAGGTCTACAATTTTGTTTCTGGTGTTCACAATGAGATTTTATGGATTTTTTCTCATTCTGTCTCTCGTAGTTGAGGTTATAACCTATGATGAAAATTACAGCTTCTCATCTTTTTAAGTGGGAGAACTTGCACAATTGGCGGCTGACTAAATACTATTTTGCCCATTGTATCTGTATGGACGGGGGAAATCTGTGGGGTCCTGCTGTAAAGTATACGGCTGCCATCTTTCCACGCTAATAATATATGTTTATTTTATTGCACTTCTCCGTAGAGTCCATCATTGGCGCCGGAAGCTGACGCTGGGCAGGTCTATGGCAGGAGGAGCTGGAAAATGAGGATTTTAGATAACACAGCATGAAGATGGTGGAATCTGCGAGGAAGAGAAGACAGGAAAATGGAATCCTCCCGGAATGTTCCATGTTGGATGTGTTCCTGGAATGTGTCTGTGTGAGCGCAGCCTGGGGGGGGGGGGGGGGTCTGATATGTTGGGACATGTGTGAGCGCAGACTGAGGGGAGATGAAGGTCTCATATGCTGGGATATGTGTGAGCACAGCCCGGGGGGGGGGGGGTCTGATATGTTGGGATATGTGTGAGCGCAGACTGAGGGGAGATGAGGGTCTTATATGTTGGGATATGTGTGAGCACAGCCCGGGGGGGGGGGGTGTCTGATATGTTGGGATATGTGTGAGCACAGCCTGGGGGGGGGGCGAGGTTTACATGCTGGGATATGTGTGAGCACAGCCTGGGGGGTCTCATATGCTGGGATATGTGTGAGCACAGCCTGGGGGGTCTCATATGCTGGGATATGTGTGAGCACACCTAGCTATGGTGCCCCTATATCAGTGCTAGCTATGGTGCCTCTATATCAGTGCTAGCTATGGTGCCTCTATATCAGTGCTAGATATGGTGCCACTATATCAGTGCTAGCTATGGTGCCCCTATATCAGTGCTAGCTATGGTGCCCCTATATCAGTGCTAGCTATGGTGCCTCTATATCATTGCTAGATATGGTGGTGCCCCTATATCAGTGCTAGCTATGGTGCCCCTATATCAGTGCTAGCTATGGTGCCCCTATATCAGTGCTAGCTATGGTGCCTCTATATCAGTGCTAGCTATGGTGCCACTATATCAGTGCTAGCTATGGTGCCACTATATCAGTGCTAGCTATGGTGCCACTATATCAGTGCTAGCTATGGTGCCCCTATATCAGTGCTAGCTATGGTGCCCCTATATCAGTGCTAGCTATGGTGCCACTATATCAGTGCTAGATATGGTGCCACTATATCAGTGCTAGCTATGGTGCCCCTATATCAGTGCTAGCTATGGTGCCTCTATATCAGTGCTAGCTATGGTGCCACTATATCAGTGCTAGCTATGGTGCCACTATATCAGTGCTAGCTATGGTGCCCCTATATCAGTGCTAGCTATGGTGCCCCTATATCAGTGCTAGCTATGGTGCCACTATATCAGTGCTAGATATGGTGCCACTATATCAGTGCTAGCTATGGTGCCCCTATATCAGTGCTAGCTATGGTGCCTCTATATCAGTGCTAGCTATGGTGCCTCTATATCAGTGCTAGCTATGGTGCCCCTATATCAGTGCTAGCTATGGTGCCCCTATATCAGTGCTAGCTATGGTGCCTCTATATCAGTGCTAGCTATGGTGCCCCTATATCAGTGCTAGCTATGGTGCCCCTATATCAGTGCTAGCTATGGTGCCCCTATATCAGTGCCAGGTATGGTGCCACTATATCAGTGCTAGCTATGGTGCCACTATATCAGTGCTAGCTATGGTGCCCCTTTATCAGTGCCAGGTATGATGCCTCTATATCAGTGCTAGCTATGGTGCCTCTATATCAGTGCTAGATATCGTGACCCTATATCAGTGCTAGATATGGTGCCTCTATATCAGTGCTAGCTATGGTGCCCCTATATCAGTGCTAGCTATGGTGCCTCTATATCAGTGCTAGCTATGGTGCCCCTATATCAGTGCTAGCTATGGTGCCTCTATATCAGTGCTAGCTATGGTGCCCCTATATCAGTGCCAGGTATGGTGCCACTATATCAGTGCTAGCTATGGTGCCACTATATCAGTGCTAGCTATGGTGCCCCTTTATCAGTGCCAGGTATGATGCCCCTATATCAGTGCTAGCTATGGTGCCTCTATATCAGTGCTAGCTATGGTGCCACTATATCAGTGCTAGCTATGGTGCCCCTATATCAGTGCCAGGTATGGTGCCACTATATCAGTGCTAGCTATGGTGCCCCTATATCAGTGCTAGCTATGGTGCCCCTATATCAGTGCTAGCTATGGTGCCACTATATCAGTGCTAGCTATGGTGCCACTATATCAGTGCTAGTTATGGTGCCCCTATATCAGTGCTAGCTATGGTGCCCCTATATCAGTGCTAGCTATGGTGCCCCTATATCAGTGCTAGCTATGGTGCCCCTATATCAGTGCTAGCTATGGTGCCACTATATCAGTGCTAGCTATGGTGCCACTATATCAGTGCTAGCTATGGTGCCTCTATATCAGTGCTAGCTATGGTGCCCCTATATCAGTGCTAGCTATGGTGCCTCTATATCAGTGCTAGCTATGGTGCCACTATATCAGTGCTAGCTATGGTGCCCCTATATCAGTGCTAGCTATGGTGCCACTATATCAGTGCTAGCTATGGTGCCCCTATATCAGTGCCAGGTATGGTGCCACTATATCAGTGCTAACTATGGTGCCACTATATCAGTGCTAGCTATGGTGCCCCTATATCAGTGCTAGCTATGGTGCCTCTATATCAGTGCTAGCTATGGTGCCACTATATCAGTGCTAGCTATGGTGCCCCTATATCAGTGCTAGCTATGGTGCCACTATATCAGTGCTAGATATGGTGCCCCTATATCAGTGCTAGATATGGTGCCACTTTATCAGTGCTAGCTATGGTGCCCCTATATCAGTGCTAGCTATGGTGCCACTATATCAGTGCTAGCTATGGTGCCACTTTATCAGTGCTAGCTATGGTGCCCCTATATCAGTGCTAGCTATGGTGCCCCTATATCAGTGCTAGCTATGGTGCCCCTATATCAGTGCTAGATATGGTGCCCCTATATCAGTGCTAGCTATGGTGCCCCTATATCAGTGCTAGATATGGTGCCTCTATATCAGTGCTAGCTATGGTGCCCCTATATCAGTGCTAGATATGGTGCCACTTTATCAGTGCTAGCTATGGTGCCCCTATATCAGTGCTAGCTATGGTGCCCCTATATCAGTGCTAGCTATGGTGCCCCTATATCAGTGCTAGCTATGGTGCCCCTATATCAGTGCTAGATATCGTGACCCTATATCAGTGCTAGATATGGTGCCACTATATCAGTGCTAGCTATGGTGCCACTATATCAGTGCTAGCTATGGTGCCCCTATATCAGTGCTAGATATGGTGCCACTTTATCAGTGCTAGCTATGGTGCCCCTATATCAGTGCTAGCTATGGTGCCCCTATATCAGTGCTAGCTATGGTGCCACTTTATCAGTGCTAGATATGGTGCCTCTATATCAGTGCTAGCTATGGTGCCCCTATATCAGTGCTAGCTATGGTGCCACTTTATCAGTGCTAGCTATGGTGCCCCTATATCAGTGCTAGCTATGGTGCCCCTATATCAGTGCTAGCTATGGTGCCCCTATATCAGTGCTAGCTATGGTGCCCCTATATCAGTGCTAGCTATGGTGCCCCTATATCAGTGCTAGCTATGGTGCCACTATATCAGTGCTAGCTATGGTGCCACTATATCAGTGCTAGCTATGGTGCCTCTATATCAGTGCTAGCTATGGTGCCCCTATATCAGTGCTAGCTATGGTGCCCCTATATCAGTGCTAGCTATGGTGCCACTATATCAGTGCTAGCTATGGTGCCCCTATATCAGTGCCAGGTATGGTGCCACTATATCAGTGCTAACTATGGTGCCACTATATCAGTGCTAGCTATGGTGCCCCTATATCAGTGCTAGCTATGGTGCCTCTATATCAGTGCTAGCTATGGTGCCACTATATCAGTGCTAGCTATGGTGCCCCTATATCAGTGCTAGCTATGGTGCCACTATATCAGTGCTAGATATGGTGCCCCTATATCAGTGCTAGATATGGTGCCACTTTATCAGTGCTAGCTATGGTGCCCCTATATCAGTGCTAGATATGGTGCCACTTTATCAGTGCTAGCTATGGTGCCCCTATATCAGTGCTAGCTATGGTGCCCCTATATCAGTGCTAGCTATGGTGCCACTATATCAGTGCTAGCTATGGTGCCCCTATATCAGTGCCAGGTATGGTGCCCCTATATCAGTGCCAGGTATGGTGCCACTATATCAGTGCTAACTATGGTGCCACTATATCAGTGCTAGCTATGGTGCCCCTATATCAGTGCTAGCTATGGTGCCCCTATATCAGTGCTAGCTATGGTGCCCCTATATCAGTGCTAGCTATGGTGCCACTATATCAGTGCTAGATATGGTGCCTCTATATCAGTGCTAGCTATGGTGCCCCTATATCAGTGCTAGATATGGTGCCACTTTATCAGTGCTAGCTATGGTGCCCCTATATCAGTGCTAGCTATGGTGCCCCTATATCAGTGCTAGCTATGGTGCCCCTATATCAGTGCTAGCTATGGTGCCCCTATATCAGTGCTAGATATCGTGACCCTATATCAGTGCTAGATATCGTGACCCTATATCAGTGCTAGATATGGTGCCTCTATATCAGTGCTAGCTATGGTGCCACTATATCAGTGCTAGCTATGGTGCCACTATATCAGTGCTAGCTATGGTGCCTCTATATCAGTGCTAGCTATGGTGCCACTATATCAGTGCTAGCTATGGTGCCCCTATATCAGTGCTAGCTATGGTGCCACTTTATCAGTGCTAGCTATGGTGCCCCTATATCAGTGCTAGATATGGTGCCACTTTATCAGTGCTAGCTATGGTGCCCCTATATCAGTGCTAGCTATGGTGCAACAATAGAGAAAAAGAATCAGCTCACCCAGTCGTCTCCAAGGTATATGGAAAATAGCACAATACACCTGTACCAGCGGGAGCTCCGGATGGTCTCTGAGGCCAAGTCCTCAGGTGAAGCAATCAGGAAGGAGAAAAGGAAGTTCCGGCTCCCAAGGCTGGATAAAACATTCAAGTTTATTTCTTCATATTTAAATCCAGTGCATGAGCAAACAATAAAAGCAATGTAGGAGAGAACAACACCGAACGCACCGACGCGTTTCGACTTAACGCTAAGTCTTAGTCATGGCAACTACAAAACCCAGCATGACTTCCTTTTATATCGTCATATCCCATAGGAGGGGAAGAAACACCCATGGGTGTGTACCCACAGGTGAGGAATACAATGCAACACAGTCCCGTTAAATGAAACCACTGTAATCTAGTGTTAGAACATGAATGAAAAAATAAAAATAAATGTATATATAAATAAGTAGACATACATCTATACACACTTGACATTATGAAAGATGTATAATGACTAATATATATATGACAGATCATGTCTATAATTGAGTCCGGACGGGAAGCGAGAATCCATGCACAGGATCCTAAACGCCTCCCGTCTGAACAGGGACTTGCACCAGTCCCTCCTCTACGAGGAGGATGTACTCTCTCCAGACCTGTAACTTCTATCCTGGGAACGATGCCATCATGTTTTTCTATTATATGTTTGGCTATGCCCGACAAGGATCTATTTGAAAATTGACCTGGTGAAGGTAAATTGAGATGTTCTTGTATTCTGATTTTAAATTTTCGACTGGTACATCCAATGTATTGAAGCATACATTCTAAACAGGTAATGCTGTATACAACGTGATGTGTTTGACAGTTAATGTAACTTTTAATGTTATAACTGATGTTAGTGACACATGATTTAAAGGTGTTAGAGTTAGTCATAAGCTTGCAGATATTGCATCTATTTCTTCCACACTGATAACTCCCTTTGGTGGAAAGCCAGGTATTGCCCTGTGTATAATGAGCTGTGATGTCACTAGGTGACAATTGGGCGTGTAGGGATCTGGCCCTTAGGGGAACGACTTTAATACTGTTTGCCTGTAGAATCTTGGACATGGTGAGGTCATGATGTAAGACCGGTAGATGTTTATAAATGATATTTCTAATTTCCCCAAACTGATTGGAAAATGAGGTGGTGAAAGTTAAATTGTTTTCTGTGTCTGGGTGTCTATTAGTTAATTTATCTTTAAGGTAGTATCCCGGCGGTTTGGAATTCACGATACCCTCTGCTCTTGCTATAGTGTGTGTGTTATATCCCCTATCTCTCAGGCGTTTCCTAATGTCTTTGCATGTATCAGAATATATAGAATCTTGTGTGGATGTACGCCTGGCCCTGACAAATTCACCTATTGGAAGGTTTAAAATAGTGTGATGGGGATGGCAACTGGTAGCATGAAGAAGGCTATTGCCTGAGCATGGCTTACGGAAAAGTTTAGTCTGGATACAATCATTGGCTGGATCACCCGTGAGTGTAACATCTAAAAAATCTATACTCACGGTGTTTGTATTCATGGTGAATATTAAAGAAAAATCATTATAATTAAGAAATTGAGAAAATTGCTGGGCTTCAATAGAAGTCCCCCGCCACACTAGGAGGAGGTCGTCTATGTATCGCCCATACCACCCTATGAGATGGTAAAACGGGTTGGCTGGCGAAAACAAGACGACCTCCTCCCAGTAAGCCATATAGAGATTGGCCAGGGATGGCGAAAATTTAGAGCCCATCGGGCAGCCAGTAATTTGCAAATAATAAATATTATTAAAGCAAAAGAAATTGTGTTGAAGCAGGAAAAGCATGACCTGTAAAATATATTCCTGTAGATCATAATCATAATTACTATATTTTTTGAGATGGTATGATACGGCTATAACGGCCATGTCATGCGGTATGCATGTGTACAGAGCCGTAATGTCACAGGTCATCCAGCTCTCTTGATCAGACCAATGTAGGCGTTCCATGGCCTGGAGTAAAGTTTTAGTGTCTCTGATATATCCCATGGTCCTACATACATGAGGCTGCAGCAGTTCATCTAGCCAGGAACTTAGTCTTTCCAACAAGGAGTCGATACCCGCGACAATCGGTCGCATAGGTGGCGGGAACATGTCCTTATGTAGTTTAGGTAACGCATGGAATATAGGGCATTTCACATGGAGCGGTTTCAAATATTCAGATTGTTTCTCAGAAATGATAGATAAGGCTGTGCCTTCTTCCAGAAGTTGGTTTAATTTGTTTCTTACACTGTCAGTGGGGTTATAGCTCAGTTTGCGATAGGTGTTGACATCCTGTAACATCTCCAATATTAATCTCTCGTATAGTGCAGTATCCATAACTGCTACGGAACCCCCTTTGTCTGACTGTCGTATAGTCAAAGTGTTGTTTTCCATTAATTCTTTGACGGCCTTTCTTTGTTCCACTGTTAAATTATGTCTATATCTATTATTTTGTTGTTGTAGATATAGATTCTTTAAATCTTGTTTAACTCTCTGCTGGAAAGTGTCCATACTATCCGATCTGGAGTTCATGGGATAAAACTCCGGATTCTTTGTACTGAAAGTGTTGATGGTACTGGAAAATGTATTCATATCCTCAGGTATATATTGTAAATCTGTGAGTATTTGTGTGGAAACATGGTCCTGGAAGGTACTATGTAGTGGCATTTGACTTTGTCCTCTTATGGTGCCCCTATATCAGTGCTAGCTATGGTGCCCCTATATCAGTGCCAGGTATGATGCCACTATATCAGTGCCAGGTATGATGCCCCTATATCAGTGCTAGATATGATGCCCCTATGTCAGTCAGATCCACTGTGCCGCTGTCCTATACTCTGCCCTGTAGCACATATCCTGTATCATATTGCACATATCCTATAGCATATATCCTATAGCACATATCCTCTACTGTTTCCTAATGCGCATATCCTATACCCTTTCCTATAGTACATATCCTATTCTATAGCACATACCCTATACCCTGTCATATAGCACAAATCCTATACCCTGTCATATAGTACATACCCTATACCCTGTCATATAGCACATATCCTATACCCAGTCCTATAGCACATACCCTATACCCTGTCATATAGCACATATCCTATACACATATCCTATATCATATCATGTCCTATACACATATCCTATATCCTATACACATATCCTATATCCTATACACCTATCCTATATCATATCATGTCCTATACACATATCCTATATCATATCCTATATACATATCCTATATCATATCGTGTCCTATACACCTATCCTATATCATATCCCATATCCTATACACATATCCTATATCATATCCTATACACATATCCTACACCATATCATGTCCCATACACATATCCTATATAATATCATGTCCTATACACATATCCTATATCATATAATATCCTATACACATATCCTATATCATATCCTATACCTATATCATATCATGTCCTATACACATATCCTATATCATATCCTATACACATATCCTATATCATATCATATCCTATACACATATCCTATATCATATCATATCCTATACACATATCCTATATCATATCATATACACATCCTATATCATATCATATCCTATACACATATCCTATATCATATCCTATACACATATCCTATATAATATCATATCCTATACACATATCCTATATCATATCCTATACACATATCCTATATCATATCCTATACACATATCCTATATCACATAATGTCCTATACACATATCCTATATCATATCATGTCCTATACACATATCCTATATCATATCCTATACACATATCCTATACACATATCCTATATCATATCCTATATAATATCTTATATCATATCCTATACACATATCCTATATCACATCATGTCCTATACACATATCCTATATCATATCCTATACACATATCTTATATCATATCCTATACACATATCCTATATCACATCATGTCCTATACACATATCCTATATCATATCCTATACACATATCCTATATCATATCCTATACACATATCCTATATCATATCATATCCTATACACATATCCTATATCATATCCTATACACATATCCTATATCATATCATATCCTATACACATATCCTATATCATATCATATCCTATACACATATCCTATATCATATCATATCCTATACACATATCTTATATCATATCCTATACACGTATCCTATATCATATGATGTCCTATTCACATATCCTATACACATATCCTATATCATATCCTATACACATATCCTATATCATATCCTATACACATATCCTATATCATATCCTATACACATATCCTATATCATATCCTATACACATACCCTATACACATATCCTATACACATATCCTATACACATATCCTATATCATATCCTATACACATATCCTATATCATATCCTATACACATATCCTATATAATATCATATCCTATACACATATCTTATATCCTATACACATATCCTATATCATATAATATCCTATACACATATCCTATATCACATCATATCTTATACACATATCCTATATAATATCATATCCTATACACATATCCTATATCATATCCTATACACATATCCTATACACATATCCTATACACATATCCTATATCATATCCTATACACATATCCTATACACATATCCTATATCATATCCTATACACATATCCTATATCATATCCTATACACATATCCTATACACATATCCTATACACATATCCTATACACATATCCTATATCATATCCTATACACATATCCTATATCATATCCTATACACATATCCTATATCATATCATGTCCTATACACATATCCTATATCCTATCCTATACACATATCCTATATCATATAATATCCTATACACATATCCTATATCCTATACACCTATCCTATATCATATCCTATACACCTATCCTATATCATATCATATCCTATACACATATCCTATATCCTATACACATATCCTATATCATATAATATCCTATACACATATCCTATATCATATAATATCCTATATCACATCATATCCTATATCATATAATATCCTATATGACATCATATCCTATATCATATAATATCCTATACACATATCCTATATCATGTCCTATACACATATCCTATATAATATCATATCCTATACATATAATATCCTATACACATATCCTATATCATGTCCTATACACATATCCTATATAATATCATATCCTATACATATAATATCCTATACACATATCCTATATCATGTCCTATACACATATCCTATATAATATCATATCCTATACACATATCCTATACATATAATATCCTATACACATATCCTATATCACATCATATCCTATATCAGATCATGTCCTATACACATATCCTATATCACATCATATCCTATATCACATCATATCCTATATCACATCATATCCTATGTCATATAATATCCTATATCACATCATATCCTATTGCCATATTCTATATCATATCCTATACATATAATATCCTATATCACATCCTATACACATATCCTATATCACATGATATCCTCTACCCATATCCTATATCATATAATATCCTATACACATATCCTATATCACATCATATCCTATATCGTATAATATCATATACCCATATCCTATATCACATCATATCTCATATCCATATCCTATATCACATCATATCCTATACCCAAATCCTATATCATATAATATCCTATACACATATCCTATATCACATCATATCCTATTCCCATATCCTATATCATATCCTATACATATAATATCCTATACACATATCCTATATCATATCCTATACCCATATCCTATATCACATCATATCTCATATCCATATCCTATATCACATCATATCCTATATCACATCATATCCTATACACATATCCTATATCATATCATATCCTATACCCATATCCTATATCACATCATATCCTATACCCAAATAGTATATCATATAATATCCTATACCCATATCCTATATCATATAATATCTTATACACATATCCTATATCATATCCTATACACATATCCTATATCATATCATGTCCTATACACATATCCTATATCACATCATATACACATATCCTATATCATATAATATCTTATACACATATCCTATATCACATCCTATACACATATCCTATATCATATCATGTCCTATACCCATATCCTATATCACATCATATCCTATACCCAAATCCTATATCATATAATATCTTATACACATATCCTATATCACATCCTATACCCATATCCCATACACATATCCTATATCATATAATATCTTATACACATATCCTATAGCACCTTAGGTAGAATATCTTCTTGTCCACAGACATCATCAATGTATCGGGTCCATTCATCCCACCACAAAAGTTTGGCGTAGTTGGGGGGGGGGGGGTCGGATTTTGATCCCATAGCTCTGCCATATTGATATAAAATAAAATTGTTATTATGTAAAATAAAAAAAATAGCTCAGATCTGCTGAACGCTAGCCACTGTGAACACCCGACGGACCCCACTGATTGTCGGTGAAGTCTATGTAAAACCGCATGCCTGGCGCACTACCCCAACTTGTACGGGCAGCCTCAACCTTCAACAAAGGAGCCATAATACATCAATAGCGCCACCTGAAAGAAGGAAATATTTTATTTTTCGTTTTTTTTTTTTTTCGTTTTTTTTTGGCCAAGACATAAAATGGAGAAATGCAGAACTGGGATTATCCGCGACCGCCGCCACCTGGTTCTGACCGCGCTGATGTGACCGGAGGAGCCTGCAGATGTTTTATGAGGAGAGAACATGACACTCCAACTCTTATCTCATGGGGGAAGTATTTGTCTGGAAATGTCACTGGCATCCTGCGCGCTCTGCTGTGCCAGGCTCCACTACACCATCAAAGGCAGGAGCCTTACTGATAAATGTTCCCGAATAACACCCTGAAGCAGTGTTTTCCAAACAGTGTGTCTCCAGCTGTTGCAAAACGACAACTCCCAGCATGCCCGGACAGCCAAAGGCTGTCCGGGCATGCTGGGAGTTGTCGTTTTGCAACAGCTGGAGACACACTGTTTGGAAAACACTGCCCTAAAGACTGAGAGAAGGCTCCACAGTCACGTGCTCTCTGTAACGCTGCTGTTTGGAAACCACCAGCGTACTGTGAGTGTTGAGCGTGAATATTCGAAATGCACATTTTTACCGCGAATATCGGCACTTAGCAATTTCGCGAATATTTAGCATATAGTGATATATATTCCTAATGACGAATATTTGTGTGTTTTTTTTAAATGCAAATTTACGCGAACATTTATGCAAACATTTATGCGAATATTTATGCGAACATTTATGCGAATATTTATCCGAACATCGACACTTCCAGACTGGACACTGATCCCTCCCTTCTTTTAGGCGAAAGATATAATTGCGCATGCGCACTGTGCGAATTTCATAACGAATTTTCGCATGAAAAAAAAAAAA
This sequence comes from Hyla sarda, assembly GCF_029499605.1. NCBI lineage: Eukaryota > Metazoa > Chordata > Amphibia > Anura > Hylidae > Hyla > Hyla sarda. The sequence continues at coordinate 7,899,552 of NC_079193.1, read as the reverse complement.
AAGAGAACGAACATAGCGAATATGCGAATTTCGCGAACATAGGACGAATATTCATCCATATATTCGCGAAAGTATTGCGAATTTCGAAAATGGCCTATGCCGCTCATCGCTAGGGATGAGCAGCATAGGCCATATTCAAATTCGTGATATTTTGCGAATATATGGACGAATATTCGTCCTGTATTCGCAAAATTTGCATATTCACTACGTTCCTTTTTTTTTTTTTTTCCCCATGCGAAAATTGGTAATAAAATGCGCAATTATATCTTTCACCTAAAAGAAGTGAGGGATCAGTGTCCAGTCTGGAAGTGCCGATATTCGCAGAGATATTCACAGAAATATTAGCAAAAAAATTTGCATTAAAAAAAAATATATATTCGCCATTATGAATATATATCACTATATGCTAAATATTCGGCAAAGTGCTGATATTTGCAGTAAAAATTCGTATTTCGAATATGCGTGTTCAACACTACTCATCACTACTTACCATGCACCCTGGGTCTTATCTGCGCCGTGCGACATTCTGGGTGCCATGTTCATGTTGTGTTTCCTGGACTTCCTGCTCTTATTTTTCTGCCATTGCTGCAGTTTCCCCTCTGTCCTCTAGGGGCAGCGCTTGAGCACTGGCTGAGACTTATAGGGCCAGTGTGCACTCCCTATTTGATTCCCCTCCAATTCCTGCCAGGCACCACCCATATAAGGAGGCCACACCTGATGTTCTGGGCCTCAGAAAACTGTCACGCCCCATGGGTGTGGACCCACTGTGCCACAAGTGGCAGCCGGCAAGGCAGGCAGAATGGGACTAAACTGAGACTTAGAAATAGCGCCATGGACTCCAGTGGAAAACTTTTTTTTTTTTTTTTAAATCAACTGGTGCCAGAAAGTTTAACAGATTTGTAAATTGCTTCTATTAAAAAATCTTATTCCTTCCAGTACTTATTAGTGTCTGTATACTACAGAGGAAATTCTTTTCTTTTTGGATTTCTTTTCTGTCACAACCACAGTGCTCTCTGCTGACAGCTTTGTTCATTTTAGGAACTGTCCAGAGCAGGAGAAAATCCCCATAGCAAACCTATGCTGCTCTGGACAGTTCCTAAAATGGACAGAGGTGTCAGCAGAGAGCACTGTGGTCGTGACAGGAAAGAAATTCAAAAAGAAAAGAATTTCCTCTATAGTATACAGCCGCTAATAAGTACAGGAAGGATTAAGATTTTTTAATAGTAGTCATTTGCAAATCTGTTTAACTTTCTGGCACCAGTTGATAAAAAAAAAAAAGTTTTCCACCAGAGTACCCATTTAAGGTGTTTACTTACAAAGTGCAAAAATAGTCCAATAAACAGGCACTGGTCAGGAACCAGGGTCAGCAGACAGATCAGGCAGAGACCTAGCAATGCTGTTAAACTAAAGCAGAATGCACAATCTTGCTGAGGCCCAGAACATCCGGTGTGGCCTCATTATTAGTGATGAGCGGTAGGGGCCATATTCCAATTTGCGATATTTTGCAAATATATGGACAAATATTCGACCTATGTTCGCGAAATTCGCATATTCGTTATGTTCGTTCTCTTTTTTTTCATGCAAAAATTTGTAATGAAATTTGCATAGTGCGAATGCGCAATTATATCTTTCACCTAAAAGAAGGGAGGGATTAGTGTCCAGTCTGGAAGTGCCGATATTCGCATAAATTCACATAAAAATAAAAAATATTCATCATTACGAATATATATCACTATATTCTAAATATTCGCTAAATCGTGAAGTGCCGATATTTGCGGTAAAAGTCTGCATTTCTAATATTCGCGCTCAACACTTCTCATTAAGTAGGTGGTGCCTGGCAGGAATTGGCTGGGAATCATATAGGGAGGGTACACTGGCTCTATAAGTCTCAGCCAGTACTCGCGCGCCGCCTCTAGAGCCTGGGTTCTCAACCTGGGGTAAGCGTACCCCTAGGGGGATGTCAGGGGGTACGCGAAAGCGCTGACAAACAGTATTTGTTTGCGCATAGCCGCGGCAGCTCACTGTACAGCAGCGTGGCGTTGCGCGGTGTTGCCGCACAGCGCAGGGGGATGTCACACGTCAGTGCGGCCCTGCCGAACATCCCGTGAAGGAGCAGGCAACGGGACCACAGGACAAACAAGTAAACAACTGTATGGGACGGAGGGGGGATGTATGGGACGGAGGGGGGGATGTATGGGACGGAGGGGGGGATGTATGGGACGGAGGGGGGGATGTATGGGACGGAGGGGGGGATGTATGGGACGGAGGGGGGATGTATGGGACGGAGGGGGGGATGTATGGGATGGAGGGGGGGATGTATGGGACGGAGGGGGATGTATGGGACGGAGGGGGACTATATGGGACGGAGCGCAAGGCATTAAGATGTAGAGTAATAAAGCACAAAATGGGGAGTAATAAAGCACAAGGCATTAAAATGTAATGCCTTGTGCTTTATTACTCCCCCCCCCTCCGCCATTATCCCTCTCCTCTTCCATCTTAATCCCCTTGCACCATTCCCCCTCCCTCTGATCCCCTTTTGCCATATCAGATAATAATGGCACAAGGGGATTAAGATGATGGGGGGAAAAATGGCAAAAGGGGATCAGAGGGAGGGGGGAATAATGACACAAGGGGATTAAGTTGGAAGGGGGGGGGGGGTTGATTATCCCCCCCTCCCCCCCTTCCATCTTCATCCCCTTGTGTTGTTATTGCCTATAGATTGTCACTCAACTTTTCCAGTGTCCTGAAGGGAATGATACATTCACTGTTCGTGTATTACATGATAACTCGGAAGATTCCTCATCAGGAATCTGGAGTACAACTGTAGGACTGTACAAGCAGCCCTGTTGGCTGTCATCCAGCTTTCCCAGACTCCTGATGGGTAAGATTTTGTATTTATTGCTCCAGTATTGCATTATAAATAGGAACATTTACTGTCTGGAATCTTGGTAACAATACCCATGGGAGCAGTAACAGTAGCTCTACTGGCTATCCTCTAGCCTTCCCAAGTGCCTGAAGGGAATAAAATGTTCAGTGCTCCTGTAATGCATTATAACTAGGACGATTCATTGTCAGGATTCTGGGTGACAACCCTGTGAGCTGTAACTGTATGTATATTGGCTATCACCCAGCTTTTCCAGGTTTTTGAAAGGCAAGACATGATGCATTCAGTCCTCTTGATTTGCATTATAGTTAGGTAGATTTGTCATAAAAAAAAAAAGCTGGTCACAATCCCTATAGTCCCATTTCTAGTAGCCCTTACCATTGTCACCCAGCTTTCCCAGATTCCTGATGGACAAGTACAGTATATTGTCTTGTATTGCGTTATACCTAGGTAGATTTATCATCACAAAAAAGGGTGACAACCAGGGTGGACTGGTGGGAGGGTAGTTGTGAGCAGACAGCAGGAGGTGGCAGACTGGTATAAGTCGTAGGAGCAGTGTACAGCAGGAGGTTGGGGACTGATGTATTTTGTAGTATTCAGCATACAGCAAGGGTGGTGGTTGTACTGTCTAATCAGTGGCATCTGGCACAGCAGGTTTATAGTTCTCACTGAACCATACCTAATTCATTTTAACAAACTTCCTCAATCATCACTGTTAGCGTTGGGTCAAGAGGAATATCTGCGGCATTACATCACTAATTCCACTCTTGTCCTCATTGACAAATCTTGTTGCCTCTTCGAAAGGCCTGAGCACATGACAGGTGTCTCAGATTTGCAGCCAATCTCTCAGCTGAAAGTCTCACTGGCTGGAAAAACGTCATTCTGCTGCATGAGGAAGTCTGTCACCAATTTGCGCTGCTGGTACAGGTGATCATACATGTATAATGTTGAGTTTCACCTTGTTGGAATGTCGCAAATGAGGCAGGGTTGAGAAAGACCATTTTGGCGCTGTAGGTAAACGAAGGCATGTATACAGGGATACTCCACTGCCCCAACGTTCGGAACATTTTGTTCCGAATGCGGGCTGCGGGGGTTGTGATGTCACGCCACACCCCTAGTGATGCAGCCGCCACGCCCCCCCCCTCCCCCTCCATAGGCTTGCATTGAGAGGCGTGATGTAATGAGGGGTGTGACCGTGACATTGGGGCCCCTCCGCAGCCCTCACACAGCGTTTGGAACAAAATGTTCCAAATGCTGGGGCAGTGGAGTACCCCTTTAACCCTTTAAGGACGCATGGGTGTCACGATTCGGCTGGCAGGAGGTGGATCCTCTGTGCCAGAGAGGGATTGGCGTGGACCGTGCTAGTGGACCGGTTCTAAGCTGCTACTGGTTTTCACCAGAGCCCGCCGCAAAGCGGGATGGTCTTGCAGCGGCGGTAGCAACCAGGTCGTATCCACTAGCAACGGCTCAACCTCTCTGACTGCTGAAGATAGGCGCGGTACAAGGGAGTAGACAAGAGCAAGGTCGGACGTAGCAGAAGGTCGGGGCAGGCAGCAAGGATCGTAGTCAGGGGCAACGGCAGGAGGTCTGGAACACAGGCTAGGAACACACTAGGAAACGCTTTCACTGGCACAATGGCAACAAGATCCGGCAAGGAAGGGAAGGGGAAGTGAGGTTATATAGGGAAGTGCACAGGTGAATACACTAATTAAGCCAACTGCGCCAATCAGTGGCGCAGTGGCCCTTTAAATCGCAGAGACCCGGCGCACGCGCGCCCTAAGGAGCGGGGCCGCGCGCGCCGGGACAGGACCGACGGAGAGCGAGTCAGGTACGGGAGCCGGGGTGCGCATCGCGAGCGGGCGCCACCCGCATCGCGAATCGCATCCCGGCTGGGAGAGGTATCGCAGCGCACCCGGTCAGCAGGTCTGACCGGGGCGCTGCGATTGCGAGGATGTTGCGAGCGCTCCGGGGAGGAGCGGGGACCCGGAGCGCTCGGCGTAACAATGGGTTTTCCATTTCTGCATTTTGATTTTCCTCATCACCTTCTAAAAATCATAACGCTTTAAATTTTGCACCAAAAATTCAATATTATGGCTTATTTTTTGCACCACCAATTCTACTTTGCAGTGACATTAGTCATTTTACCAAAATATCCACGGCGAAGCGGAAAAAACCCCGCTATTTTGGACTTTGGAATCTTTTCGCGTGTACGCCATTGACCGTGCGATTTAATTAATTATATATTTTTATAGTTTGGACATTTCTGCACGCGGCGATACACCATATATTTATTTACATTTTTATTTACACAGTTTTTTTTTTATGGGAAAAGGGGGGGGGGGTGATTCAAACTTATATTAGGGAAGGTGTTAAATGATCTTTATTGACTTTTTTCTCCACACTTTATTTTGCAGTGTTATAACCCCCCCTAGTGGCTATTACACTGCACATACCGATCTCATACACAGATCATTGCCGTGCATTGACACAGCAAAGATCATTGTTATTGTAGGTCGATTGCTCTAGCCTGGATTTCAGGTAGGAGCAATCAATCGCCGATCAGACGCGACGGAGGCGATGGTCCCGATCAGCCCATCTGATCATTTTAGACACGGTGATCAACTTTGAACGCCGCGTCTAAAGGGTTAATAGCGCGCGGTACAACGATCGGTGCCACACGCTATTAGCCCAGGGTCCCGGCTTTCATTAGCTGTCGGGACCGAGCCAGTATGAGGCCCTGCATCCTTAAGAGGTTAAAAACATAAGAACGGCTAAGTTAAATGCAAACTTTCCTGTTTATAGCCAAATCACTGCGACCACCACGATTTCTTAACAAAGGTTTGATGACAAGATTTAGCTCATTTGCCATACATGGAGAATGTGTCGTGCCTCCTAGATGCAGCGCTTAGACCATGTTTTTGCCCTTTTACGAGACCACGTTTCCCAATGTCAGATCACAAAGACAGAGATGATGAAACAAACTGTCTAGGATGGACTTTTAAACCATGCCATATAACTGTAGACAATGAGGAATCCAATGACAGCTGGCTCTCCATCATATTGTCAGACTCTTCTTCTTCCTCCTCCTGAAAAGACCTTGAACCAGTCAACCATTTCCCCAGGGTCTTGAACCAGTCACCATTTCACCCTGGAAGACAGTGAGAAGTCTTGTTTGCTGACGCGGCTGCTGCTGCTACCTGTACTGGTGCTGGTACTGGCACCAACATTCTTACTGGCAAAGGACATGGCAGGGGTGTTCTGTCCTCTAGTCAACTTTTGCTCTCAACACTAGAAAGGAGTATTTATGTAAAAAAAAAAAAATGTGTGTTTTTTTTTTTTTTTTTATATATTAAACCCGGAAAATGCATGTAACTTGTCTTTAGATGGCAATGCTGTGTTCACTCTAATAGCGTTTAAATGCATAGTAATGTTAAAGGGGTATTCCAGGCAAAACCTTGTTTTATATATATCCATGCTTGAAAAAGGCTCCAGGAGGAGCTGAAACGTTGTAATGCTGACATGAGACATTAAATCACTTATTTTGTTGGAGTGCTGCGCCTGTATCTGGTTTTTATATATATATATATATATATATAAACTGGCTCCGGAAAGTTAAACAGATTTGTAAATTACTTCTATTAAAAAATCTTAATCCTTCCAATAGTTATTAGCTTCTGAAGTTTTCTGTCTAACTGCTCAATGATGATGTCACGTCCCGGGAGCTGTGCATGATGGGAGAATATCCCCTGCATGATGGGGGAATATCCCCATAGAAACAGTGCAGCTTCCGGGAGAACAGTTAGACAGAAAACAACAACTCAACTTCAGAAGCTAATAACTATTGGAAGGATTAAGATTTTTTAATAGAAGTAATTTATAAATCTGTTTAACTTTCCGGAGCCAGTTGATATATATAAAAAAAAGTTTTGGCCTGGAATACCCCTTTAAACTCAGGTAGAAATGCTGTATGTTCAGTTAAACCCAGGACATACATGTAACTTAGATGGCTAATGTGGGTTCACTCTCAGTACAACCTAATATAATAGCTCTTATGAGCCCGATCACTGCTGGCTGGGATTTGTAGAGCACCAATTGTGGGTTCACTCTCAGTGCAACCTAATATGATAGCTTTTATGAGCTCGATCACTGCTGGCTGGGATTTGTAGAGCACCAACTGTACACAGTACTGCAGGTGATTTGAGGTCACTGTCTTAGGTCAGCCCACTGATTAATGCTTTCCTCCGCTTGCTTTGAAATTTTTTTGGTTTTGTGAAGGCTTTCTGGGATCAGTAGTTCTTGCTCTTGCCTTTTATTTAGGCGCCAAAACGCCATGTGCTCCTAATCCCTACTGATAATATTACCGCTGTTGTCAGGATGATACATATGCTGTTCCTGTATTGCATTATCTGGATGCTGTAATGGCGGCCCTTAAGAGATTGGCCCCGTGATGTCACTTTAAGATGCTCTCAAAAAGTGCTGAATAGTAATTGAAATCCTCAGATCTGGTAGTTTCTACGATATGCAGATTCCGCATGATGGATAATCGATGACCTCCATGTTTTTGCTGTGTCAGAGAATATGCCACATTGTACCGTGATCATACATCAAGCACAGAGTAGGATACCCAAGTCCAGCAAAGAAAGCTCATCATGAACGGATCCAAGAAATCATCCTGACAGGCAGAATTCTGCCAGACGTGACTGAAGAAATATCCTATTGTCCACAATATTATTTCTACCCCTGCGCTCTATAGTCAGAAGGAGGGAAATACAGTGTAAGTACTGTGCACCACTGCATCTATACAGTAACATAATGAATACATTGCATCAGTTTTCATCTCCAATCACCTCCGAAGATGCATTCACAACTGTACAGAGAGCATCTAGTCACAGAAAAACTCCTAGACAATAGATGTATGAGATGTTTAAACTCCACCACCCCCTAGCCTGGGAAGAGGTAGTTCTAGTCCTTTTCTTGTTATTCAATCTAGCCCTGGTCAGAGCCAGAAGAGTATATTTGTTTGACAGCGCCTCTTACAACTACATGAGGAGGTCTAGAGTGGTGGCTAGGGTACAGCTAAAAGTCAGGCATACCTCCAACAAATAGGTCAAAATTCCATCAGTCATGTCTACAAGCAAAATCCAGCCTGTTGCCTAGTACAGACCCGCTGCAAGGACTAACTCTTCAGAAATGTCACCAAAGGAGTTACCGTATTTTTCGTCCTATAGGACGCACCGGCGTATAAGACGCACCCAATTTTTAGGGGCAAAATCTAAAAAAATAAAGATTTTGAACCCAATAGTGGTCTTCAACCTGCGGACCTCCAGATGTTGCAAAACTACAACTCCCAGCATGCCCGGACAGCCGTTGGCTGTCCGGGCATGCTGGGAGTTGTAGTTTTGCAACATCTGGAGGTCCGCAGGTTGGTATAAGAGGTAATACTCACGTGTCCCCGCCGCTCCGGACCCGTCACCGCTGCCCTGGATGTCGCTCCATTGCTGTCGCCGCGTCCCCGTCGCTCCGGAACGTCTCTGCTGCCGGCCGGGTATCCTCGCTCTCTGTCGCCGCCATCACGTCGTTACGCACGCCGACGCACGTACGCGAAGACGTGATGACGAGGAATGAGATCGCCGGCCATATAGGGGATCCCTGAACGGAGAAGACACCGAGGAGACAGGCTAACCTGGCTATTCAGTCGGGCTGTTCGGGACCGCCGCGGTGAAATCGCGGCGGTCACGAACACCCCGACTGAACAGCCGGGTTAGTGTCACTTTCCCTTCAGACGCGGCGGTCAGCTTTGATCGCTGCCTCTGAAGGGTTAATACAGGGCATCACCGCGATCGGTGATGTCCTGTATTAGCCGCGGGTCCCCGCCGTTGATGGCCGCAGGGACCGCCGCGATAGGGGTGTATTTTTGTGGAAGAAAAAGTGCGTCTTATATGGCGAAAAATACGGTAACAGAAATATAACTTGTCCTGGGGCTTCGTGTTTTCTACACTGGACGCTTTTGCCTCAGGTCCTGGTTTGGGAGCGTCACCGTTAAGCCGGGGAACTTTTTCTTGATAAACCTTTTAGAGTGTTATGGTGCAGTTTTCCACATAAGTAAATGGAGGAACGTCCTACAGCTTACCAACCCACACATAAAACTCCCTATAGCCACCACAGTGACACCTGGTACCAGATGGTTTCTGAATGTTTCCAATGCCTATAGGATCAATACATTATACAACAATGTACGCCTTAACCAGATTAAAGGAGATCTTCAGCAAAAAATAATCTCCTCCTATCCTCAGGACAGGGGATAAGTAGCTGTCCGTGGGGGGAGGGGTGTGCGACCATTGGGGCCCCCACGATTACCAGGATGGGACCCGGCGCTCGGTGAAGAGCGCACGCTGCAGCCGACAGGCGCTCCATTCATTCTTATTGGAGCATTGAAAAGACCAGAGTACAGCTCTCGTCTACCGGTAGATGATACCGTGAGTGCGGGGTCCCGTCCTAGTGATCGCAGGGGGGCCCCAGCAGCTGTGGTGAGGGTGTGATGAGGGCAGATAGAATTACCCTAGGGGCAGATGGCATTAACCTCTTGTGTTCGTGATGCCAAGGTGTGGTTTAACCTCTTCACCACCAGAAGGTATACCGCAGGATCCTGGGCTAGGCACGGGGGCAAATAATGACTCCGACGCCCAGTTACGGAACAACGGCAGCTTTACTAAGATAGACAGGTGTAACAGTCTATACAGCTTGGCTAGGCCCATGGAGGTGATCAGTGACTTCAGAGACTTTAGGGCTCGCCGGGACTTGTAGTGGACTTGGACAACTTGCTACAGGGCCACGCTGACTTGACACAGATTGATCTTGACTGGGACTGACTAAATAGACTTCACCCCGATTGTAGCTTACCAGGTTTTGACGTTCACCTGTGGGGCAGTGGACTTTTGGCTGCGTGGCTACGTGGTAGACTTCAGGCCTCCTCAGGACACCAGACACTATCTCGGGACTTGACCTCACTATACTCAGCAAAGACTTGGACTAAGAGACTGAACCAGCTTCACCCAGGGTTTATATGGAAGAGACACTGGAGGGGTCCCTTAGGTCCCCCTGTAGGTCACATGGTCACTGGTACCTTCCTTAGTTACAACACATAGAGAAAAGAGAATTCCCCTTTAAGAACATTGCCACCTCCCACCCCCCCTCCCCCCTTTCCTTGTAAGTGCTGAGGACCAGTAGGACATAGGTAAAAAGATTTGCGCTGTCAATTTGCCATGCGACTAACGTGTGACACTGATTCTGGAGGCCGGTGAAGGACAAGCCGCATGTTCGATGTGTCTACAGGAAGCAATGGAGCGTTTCTTGTCGCTTTTCCCCTCCTGGGAGACCAGACCTGTCACAATTAATATGTTCAGTGTCACAGAGGAGGAAGCGGAACAGATGGAACCTGTAACACGAGGAGACGGAGAAAAGCTTCACTATACTTCTTATCTGAGAGGGAATAACACGCGGGGTCTGTCCATCAGCCGGATCCCAATCATACAGTGTCTTCTCCGATTCCTACACTTCTCTACTGTCCATATACGTATCCTATCTATACACCTCTCTACTGTCCATATATGTATCCTATCTATACACCTCTCTACTGTCCATATACGTATCCTATCTATACACCTCTCTACTGTCCATATACGTATCCTATCTATACACCTCTCTACTGTCCATATACGTATCCTATCTATACACCTCTCTACTGTCCATATACATATCCTATCTATACACCTCTCTACTGTCCATATACATATCCTATCTATACACCTCTCTACTGTCCATATACGTATCCTATCTATACACCTCTCTACTGTCCATATACGTATCCTGTCTATACACCTCTCTACTGTCCATATACGTATCCTATCTATACACCTCTCTACTATCCATATACGTATCCTATCTATACACCTCTCTACTGTCCATATATGTATCCTATCTATACACCTCTCTACTGTCCATATACGTATCCTATCTATACACCTCTCTACTGTCCATATACGTATCCTATCTATACACCTCTCTACTGTCCATATACGTATCCTATCTATACACCTCTCTACTATCCATATACGTATCCTATCTATACACCTCTCTACTGTCCATATACATATCCTATCTATACACCTCTCTACTGTCCATATACATATCCTATCTATACACCTCCCTACTGTCCATATACATATCCTATCTATACACCTCTCTACTGTCCATATATGTATCCTATCTATACACCTCTCTACTGTCCATATACGTATCCTATCTATACACCTCCCTACTGTCCATATACGTATCCTATCTATACACTTCTCTACTGTCCATATACATATCCTATCTATACACTTCTCTACTGTCCATATATATATCCTATCTATACACCTCTCTACTGTCCATATACAGATCCTATCTATACACTTCTCTACTGTCCATATACGTATTGTTACGCCTAGCGCTCCGGGTCCCCGCTCCTCCCCGGAGCGCTCACGGCGTCTTTCTCCCTGCAGCTCCCCGGTCAGTCCCGCTGACCGGGAGCGCTGCACTGTCATGGCCGTTGGGGATGCGATTCGCACAGCGGGACGCGCCCGCTCGCGAATCGCATCCCAGGTCACTTACCCGTTCCCGTCCCCTGCTGTCATGTGCTGGCGCGCGCGGCTCCGCTCTCTAGGGCGCGCGCGCGCCAGCTCCCTGAGACTTAAAGGGCCAGTGCACCAATGATTGGTGCCTGGCCCAATTAGTTTAATTGGCTTCCACCTGGTCCCTGACTATATCTGACCTCCTCCCATGCACTCCCTTGCCGGATCTTGTTGCCCTTGTGCCTAGTGAAAGCGTATTGTGTGTCTAAAGCCTGTGTACCAGAACTTCTGCTATCCACCCTGACTACGAACCTTGCCGCCTGCCCCCGACCTTCTGCTACTTCCGACCTTGCTTCTGTCTACTCCCTTGTACCTCGCCTATCATCAGCAGTCAGAGAGGTGACCCGTTGCTAGTGGATACGACCTGGTCACTACCGCCGCAGCAAGACCATCCCGCTTTGCGGCGGGCTCTGGTGAAAACCAGTAGTGACTTAGAACCGGTCCACTAGCGCGGTCCTCGCCAATCCCTCTCTGGCACAGAGGATCCACTACCTGCCAGCCGGCATCGTGACAGTAGATCCGGCCATGGATCCCGCTGACGTCCCTCTGCCTTATATCTCTGATATCACCACGGTGGTCGCCCAGCAATCCCGACAGATCGCCCATCTAACCCATCAGCTGTCGGAAGTATTCACCATTGTGCAGCAACTTCAGTCGCAACTTCAACAGCAATCATCTCCTCCGCCAGCTCCTGCACCCCTTCCGCAGCGAGTGGCCACTCCTAGCCTCCGCCTGTCCTTGCCGGACAAATTTAATGGGGACTCTAAGTTTTGCCGTGGCTTTCTTTCGCAATGTTCTCTGCACTTGGAGATGATGTCGGACCAGTTTCCTACTGAAAGGTCTAAGGTGGCTTTCGTAGTCAGCCTTCTGTCTGGAAAAGCTCTGTCATGGGCCACACCGCTCTGGGACCGCAATGACCCCGTCACTGCCTCTGTACACTCCTTCTTCTCGGAAATTCGAAGTGTCTTTGAGGAACCTGCCCGAGCCTCTTCTGCTGAGACTGCCCTGCTGAACCTGGTCCAGGGTAATTCTTCCGTTGGCGAGTACGCCATACAATTCCGTACTCTTGCTTCTGAACTTTCCTGGAATAATGAGGCCCTCTGCGCGACCTTTAAAAAAGGCCTATCCAGCAACATTAAAGATGTTCTGGCCGCACGAGAAACTCCTGCTAACCTGCATGAACTAATTCATCTAGCCACGCGCATTGACATGCGTTTTTCTGAGAGACATCAAGAGCTCCGCCAGGAAAAAGACTTAGATCTCTGGACACCTCTCCCACAGTCTCCACTGCAATCTGCGCCTAGGCCTCCCGCCGAGGAAGCCATGCAAGTGGATCGGTCTCGCCTGACCCTGGAAGAGAGGAATCGCCGTAAGGAAGAGAATCTTTGTCTGTACTTGCCAGTACCGAACATTTTTTGGTGGATTGCCCTATCCGTCCTCCACGTCTGGGAAACGCACGCTCGCACCCAGCTCTCGTGGGTGTGGCGTCTCTGGATGCTAAGTCGGCTTCTCCACGTCTCACGGTGCCTGTACGGATTTCTACTTCAGCCAGCTCTTCCCTCTCAGCCGTGGCCTGCCTGGACTCTGGTGCTTCTGGGAATTTTATTCGGGAGTCCTTGGTGAATAAATTCCGCATTCCGATGACCCGTCTTGTTAAGCCACTCTACATTTCCGCGGTCAACGGAGCCAGGTTGGATTGCACCGTGCGTTACCGCACGGAGCCCCTCCTAATGTGCATTGGACCTCATCACGAGAAAATTGAATTTTTGGTCCTTCCCAATTGCACTTCCGAAATTCTCCTTGGACTACCCTGGCTTCTACACCATTCCCCAACCCTGGACTGGTCCACTGGGGAGATCAAGAGTTGGGGTCCCTCTTGTTCCAAGGACTGCCTTAAACCGGTTCCCAATACTCCCTGCCGTGACCCTGTGGTTCCTCCTGTATCCGGTCCCCCTAAGGTCGTTAGGGACTCTGCCTGCCACAGAAAATGCCTCTCCCCCCCTCCCAGTCCCTTCAGGCAAGCCTCTGTGTCCCCTCATGGCTCCCGTCCTTGTGTCTCCCTGCCCCGTGCCAAGCTTCACCCTCTGCCCTCCCTCCCCATTCCTACTCCTGCTGTACTGCCTGCCATTGAGGAAACCATCCATTCCTTCCCGGTAACCTCATCCCAGGGGAGGCAGTCACCGGACAAAAAAAAGGGGAGACCTAAGGGGGGGGGTACTGTTACGCCTAGCGCTCCGGGTCCCCGCTCCTCCCCGGAGCGCTCACGGCGTCTTTCTCCCTGCAGCTCCCCGGTCAGTCCCGCTGACCGGGAGCGCTGCACTGTCATGGCCGTTGGGGATGCGATTCGCACAGCGGGACGCGCCCGCTCGCGAATCGCATCCCAGGTCACTTACCCGTTCCCGTCCCCTGCTGTCATGTGCTGGCGCGCGCGGCTCCGCTCTCTAGGGCGCGCGCGCGCCAGCTCCCTGAGACTTAAAGGGCCAGTGCACCAATGATTGGTGCCTGGCCCAATTAGTTTAATTGGCTTCCACCTGGTCCCTGACTATATCTGACCTCCTCCCATGCACTCCCTTGCCGGATCTTGTTGCCCTTGTGCCTAGTGAAAGCGTATTGTGTGTCTAAAGCCTGTGTACCAGAACTTCTGCTATCCACCCTGACTACGAACCTTGCCGCCTGCCCCCGACCTTCTGCTACGTCCGACCTTGTTTCTGTCTACTCCCTTGTACCTCGCCTATCATCAGCAGTCAGAGAGGTGACCCGTTGCTAGTGGATACGACCTGGTCACTACCGCCGCAGCAAGACCATCCCGCTTTGCGGCGGGCTCTGGTGAAAACCAGTAGTGACTTAGAACCGGTCCACTAGCGCGGTCCTCGCCAATCCCTCTCTGGCACAGAGGATCCACTACCTGCCAGCCGGCATCGTGACACGAATCCTATCTATACACCTCTCTACTGTCCATATACATATCCTATCTATACACCTCCCTACTGTCCATATACATATCCTATCTATACACCTCTCTACTGTCCATATACGTATCCTATCTATACACCTCTCTACTGTCCATATACGTATCCTATCTATACACCTCTCTACTGTCCATATACGTATCCTATCTATACACCTCTCTACTGTCCATATACGTATCCTATCTATACACCTCTCTACTGTCCATATACGTATCCTATCTATACACCTCTCTACTGTCCATATACGTATCCTATCTATACACCTCTCTACTGTCCATATACGTATCCTATCTATACACCTCTCTACTGTCCATATACGTATCCTATCTATACACCTCTCCTGTCCATATACGTATCCTATCTATACACCTCTCTACTGTCCATATACGTATCCTATCTATACACCTCTCTACTGTCCATATACGTATCCTATCTATACACCTCTCTACTGTCCATATACGTATCCTATCTATACACCTCTCTACTGTCCATATACGTATCCTATCTATACACCTCTCTACTGTCCATATACGTATCCTATCTATACACCTCTCTACTGTCCATATACGTATCCTATCTATACACCTCTCTACTGTCCATATACGTATCCTATCTATACACCTCTCTACTGTCCATATACGTATCCTATCTATACACCTCTCTACTGTCCATATAGGTATCCTATCTATACACCTCTCTACTCTCTATATACATATCCTATCTATACACCTCTCTACTCTCTATATACATATCCTATCTATACACCTCTCTACTGTCCATATACATATCCTATCTATACACCTCTCTACTGTCCATATACGTATCCTATCTATACACTTCTCTACTGTCCATATACCTCTCTACTGTCCATACACCTCTCTACTGTCCATATACGTATCCTATCTATACACCTCTCTACTGTCCATATACCTCTCTACTGTCCATACACCTCTCTACTGTCCATATACGTATCCTATCTATACACCTCTCTACTGTCCATATACGTATCCTATCTATACACTTCTCTACTGTCCATACACATATCCTATCTATACACCTGTCTACTGTCCATATACGTATCCTATCTATACACCTCTCTACTGTCCATATACGTATCCTATCTATACACCTCTCTACTGTCCATATATGTATCCTATCTATACACCTCTCTACTGTCCATATACGTATCCTATCTATACACCTCTCTACTGTCCATATACATATCCTATCTATACACCTCTCTACTGTCCATATACATATCCTATCTATACACCTCTCTACTGTCCATATACGTATCCTATCTATACACCTCTCTACTGTCCATATACGTATCCTATCTATACACCTCTCTACTGTCCATATACGTATCCTATCTATACACCTCTCTACTGTCCATATACGTATCCTATCTATACACCTCTCTACTGTCCATATACGTATCCTATCTATACACCTCTCTACTGTCCATATACATATCCTATCTATACACCTCTCTACTGTCCATATACGTATCCTATCTATACACCTCTCTACTGTCCATATACGTATCCTATCTATACACCTCTCTACTGTCCATATACATATCCTATCTATACACCTCTCTACTGTCCATATATGTAGCCTATCTATACACCTCTCTACTGTCCATATACGTATCCTATCTATACACCTCTCTACTGTCCATATATGTATCCTATCTATACACCTCTCTACTGTCCATATACGTATCCTATCTATACACCTCTCTACTGTCCATATACGTATCCTATCTATACACCTCTCTACTGTCCATATACGTATCCTATCTATACACCTCTCTACTGTCCATATACGTATCCTATCTATACACCTCTCTACTGTCCATATACGTATCCTATCTATACACCTCTCTACTGTCCATATACATATCCTATCTATACACCTCTCTACTGTCCATATACGTATCCTATCTATACACCTCTCTACTGTCCATATACGTATCCTATCTATACACCTCTCTACTGTCCATATACGTATCCTATTTATACACCTCTCTACTGTCCATATACATATCCTATCTATACACCTCTCTACTGTCCATATACGTATCCTATCTATACACCTCTCTACTGTCCATATACGTATCCTATCTATACACCTCCCTACTGTCCATATACGTATCCTATCTATACACCTCTCTACTGTCCATATACATATTCTATCTATACACCTCCCTACTGTCCATATACATATCCTATCTATACACCTCTATCCTGTCCATATACGTATCCTATCTATACACCTCTCTACTGTCCATATACATATCCTATCTATACACCTCTCTACTGTCCATACACCTCTCTACTGTCCATATACATATCCTATCTATACACCTCTCTACTGTCCATATACATATTCTATCTATACACCTCCCTACTGTCCATATACATATCCTATCTATACACCTCTATCCTGTCCATATACGTATCCTATCTATACACCTCTCTACTGTCCATATACGTATCCTATCTA
Organism: Hyla sarda; assembly: GCF_029499605.1. NCBI lineage: Eukaryota > Metazoa > Chordata > Amphibia > Anura > Hylidae > Hyla > Hyla sarda. Next base: position 7,882,516 of record NC_079193.1, on the reverse strand, counting down.
TACACCTCTCTACTGTCCATACACCTCTCTACTGTCCATATACATATCCTATCTATACACCTCTCTACTGTCCATACACATATCCTATCTATACACCTCTCTACTGTCCATATACGTATCCTATCTATACACCTCTCTACTGTCCATATACGTATCCTATCTATACACCTCTCTACTGTCCATATACGTATCCTATCTATACACCTCTCTACTGTCCATATACATATCCTATCTATTCACCTCTCTACTGTCCATATAGATATCCTATCTATACACCTCTCTACTGTCCATATACATATCCTATCTATACACCTCTCTACTGTCCATATACGTATCCTATCTATACACCTCTCTACTGTCCATATACGTATCCTATCTATACACCTCTCTATTGTCCATATACATATCCTATCTATACACCTCTCTACTGTCCATATACGTATCCTATCTATACACCTCTCTACTGTCCATATACGTATCCTATCTATTCACCTCTCTACTATCCATATACGTATCCTATCTATACACCTCTCTACTGTCCATATACGTATCCTATCTATACACCTCTCTACTGTCCATATACGTATCCTATCTATACACCTCTCTACTGTCCATATACGTATCCTATCTATTCACCTCTCTACTATCCATATACGTATCCTATCTATACACCTCTCTACCGTCCATATACGTATCCTATCTATACACCTCTCTACTGTCCATATACATATCCTATCTATACACCTCTCTACTGTCCATATACGTATCCTATCTATACACTTCTCTACTGTCCATATACATATCCTATCTATACACCTCTCTACTGTCCATATACATATCCTATCTATACACCTCTCTACTGTCCATATACGTATCCTATCTATACACCTCTCTACTGTCCATATATGTATCCTATCTATACACCTCTCTACTCTCTATATACATATCCTATCTATACACCTCTCTACTGTCCATATACATATCCTATCTATACACCTCTCTACTTTCCATATACGTATCCTATCTATACACCTCTCTACTGTCCATATACGTATCCTATCTATACACCTCTCTACTGTCCATATACGTATCCTATCTATACACCTCTCTACTGTCCATATACGTATCCTATCTTTACACCTCTCTACTGTCCATATACGTATCCTATCTATACACCTCTCTACTGTCCATATACGTATCCTATCTATACACCTCTCTACTGTCCATATACGTATCCTATCTATACACCTCTCTACTGTCCATACACCTCTCTCCTGTCCATATACATATCCTATCTATACACCTGTCTACAGTCCATATAGATATCCTATCTATACACCTCTCTACTGTCCATATACGTATCCTATCTATACACCTGTCTACTGTCCATATAGATATCCTATCTATACACCTCTCTACTGTCCATATACGTATCCTATCTATACACCTCTCTACTGTCCATATACGTATCCTATCTATACACCTCTCTACTGTCCATATATGTATCCTATCTATACACCTCTCTACTGTCCATATACGTATCCTATCTATACACCTCTCTACTGTCCATATACGTATCCTATCTATACACCTCTCTACTGTCCATAAACGTATCCTATCTATACACCTCTCTACTGTCCATACACCTCTCTCCTGTCCATATACATATCCTATCTATACACCTGTCTACTGTCCATATACATATCCTATCTATACACCTGTCTACTGTCCATATACATATCCTATCTATACACCTGTCTACTGCCCATATACATATCCTATCTATACACCTGTCTACTGTCCATATACATATCCTATCTATACACCTCTCTACTGTCCATATACGTATCCTATCTATACACCTCTCTACTGTCCATATACGTATCCTATCTATACACCTCTCTACTGTCCATATACATATCCTATCTATACACCTGTCTACTGTCCATATACATATCCTATCTATACACCTCTCTACTGTCCATATACATATCCTATCTATACACCTCTCTACTGTCCATACACCTCTATACTGTCCATACACCTCTCTACTGTCCGTATACCTCTCTACTCTCCATATACATATCCTATCTATACACCTCTCTACTATCCATATACGTATCCTATCTATACACCTCTCTACTATCCATATACGTATCCTATCTATACACCTCTCTACTATCCATATACGTATCCTATCTATACACCTCTCTACTATCCATATACGTATCCTATCTATACACCTCTCTACTATCCATATACGTATCCTATCTATACACCTCTCTACTATCCATATACGTATCCTCTCTATACACCTCTCTACTGTCCATATACGTATCCTATCTATACACCTCTCTACTGTCCATATACATATTCTATCTATACACCTCTCTACTGTCCATATACGTATCCTATCTATACACCTCTCTACTGTCCATATATGTATCCTATCTATACACCTCTCTACTGTCCATATAGATATCCTATCTATACACCTCTCTACTGTCCATATACGTATCCTATCTATACACCTCTCTACTGTCCATATACATATCCTATCTATACACCTCTCTACTGTCCATATACGTATCCTATCTATACACCTCTCTACTGTCCATATACATATCCTATCTATACACCTCTCTACTGTCCATATACATATCCTATCTATACACCTCTCTACTGTCCATATACGTATCCTATCTATACACCTCTCTACTGTCCATATACGTATCCTATCTATACACCTCTCTACTGTCCATATACGTATCCTATCTATACACCTCTCTACTGTCCATATACGTATCCTATCTATACACCTCTCTACTGTCCATATACGTATCCTATCTATACACCTCTCTACTGTCCATATACGTATCCTATCTATACACCTCTCTACTGTCCATATACATATCCTATCTATACACCTCTCTACTGTCCATATACGTATCCTATCTATACACCTCTCTACTGTCCATATACGTATCCTATCTATACACCTCTCTACTGTCCATATACGTATCCTATCTATACACCTCTCTACTGTCCATATACGTATCCTATCTATACACCTCTCTACTGTCCATATACGTATCCTATCTATACACCTCTCTACTGTCCATACACATATCCTATCTATACACCTCTCTACTGTCCATATACATATCCTATCTATACACCTCTCTACTGTCCATACACCTCTCTCCTGTCCATATACATATCCTATCTATACACCTGTCTACTGTCCATATACATATCCTATCTATACACCTGTCTACTGTCCATATACATATCCTATCTATACACCTCTCTACTGTCCATATACGTATCCTATCTATACACCTCTCTACTGTCCATATACGTATCCTATCTATACACCTCTCTACTGTCCATATACATATTCTATCTATACACCTCTCTACTGTCCATACACCTCTCTCCTGTCCATATACATATCCTATCTATACACCTGTCTACTGTCCATATACATATCCTATCTATACACCTCTCTACTGTCCATACACATATCCTATCTATACACCTCTCTACTGTCCATATACATATCCTATCTATACACCTCTCTACTGTCCATACACCTCTCTCCTGTCCATATACATATCCTATCTATACACCTGTCTACTGTCCATATACATATCCTATCTATACACCTGTCTACTGTCCATATACATATCCTATCTATACACCTCTCTACTGTCCATATACGTATCCTATCTATACACCTCTCTACTGTCCACATATGTATCCTATCTATACACCTCTCTACTGTCCATATACATATCCTATCTATACACCTCTCTACTGTCCATACACCTCTATACTGTCCATACACCTCTCTACTGTCCGTATACCTCTCTACTCTCCATATACATATCCTATCTATACACCTCTCTACTATCCATATACGTATCCTATCTATACACCTCTCTACTATCCATATACGTATCCTATCTATACACCTCTCTACTATCCATATACGTATCCTATCTATACACCTCTCTACTATCCATATACGTATCCTATCTATACACCTCTCTACTATCCATATACGTATCCTATCTATACACCTCTCTACTATCCATATACGTATCCTATCTATACACCTCTCTACTGTCCATATACGTATCCTATCTATACACCTCTCTACTGTCCATATACATATTCTATCTATACACCTCTCTACTGTCCATATACGTATCCTATCTATACACCTCTCTACTGTACATATATGTATCCTATCTATACACCTCTCTACTGTCCATATAGATATCCTATCTATACACCTCTCTACTGTCCATAGACGTATCCTATCTATACACCTCTCTACTGTCCATAGACGTATCCTATCTATACACCTCTCTACTGTCCATATACGTATCCTATCTATACACCTCTCTACTATCCATATACGTATCCTATCTATACACCTCTCTACTGTCCATATACGTATCCTATCTATACACCTCTCTACTGTCCATATACGTATCCTATCTATACACCTCTCTACTGTCCATATACGTATCCTATCTATACACCTCTCTACTGTCCATATACGTATCCTATCTATACACCTCTCTACTGTCCATATACGTATCCTATCTATACACCTCTCTACTGTCCATATACGTATCCTATCTATACAACTCTCTACTGTCCACATACGTATCCTATCTATACACCTCTCTACTGTCCATATAGGTATCCTATCTATACACCTCTCTACTGTCCATATACGTATCCTATCTATACACCTCTCTACTGTCCATATACGTATCCTATCTATACACCTCTCTACTGTCCATATACGTATCCTATCTATACACCTCTCTACTGTCCATATACGTATCCTATCTATACACCTCTCTACTGTCCATATACGTATCCTATCTATACACCTCTCTACTGTCCATACACATATCCTATCTATACACCTCTCTACTGTCCATATACATATCCTATCTATACACCTCTCTACTGTCCATATACATATCCTATCTATACACCTCTCTACTGTCCATATACATATCCTATCTATACACTTCTCTACTGTCCATACACATATCCTATCTATACACCTCTCTACTGTCCATACACGTATCCTATCTATACACCTCTCTACTGTCCATATACATATCCTATCTATACACCTCTCTACTGTCCATATACGTATCCTATCTATACACCTCTCTACTGTCCATATACGTATCCTATCTATACACCTCTCTACTGTCCATATACGTATCCTATCTATACACCTCTCTACTGTCCATATACGTATCCTATCTATACACCTCTCTACTGTCCATATACATATCCTATCTATACACCTCTCTACTGTCCATATACGTATCCTATCTATACACCTCTCTACTGTCCATATACATATCCTATCTATACACCTCTCTACTGTCCATATACGTATCCTATCTATACACCTCTCTACTGTCCATATACGTATCCTATCTATACACCTCTCTACTGTCCATATACATATCCTATCTATTCACCTCTCTACTGTCCATATACATATCCTATCTATACACCTCTCTACTGTCCATATACGTATCCTATCTATACACCTCTCTACTGTCCATATACGTATCCTATCTATACACCTCTTTACTGTCCATATACGTATCCTATCTATACACATCTCTACTGTCCATATACGTATCCTATCTATACACCTCTCTACTGTCCATATACGTATCCTATCTATACACCTCTCTACTGTCCATATACGTATCCTATCTATACACCTCTCTACTGTCCATATACGTATCCTATCTATACACCTCTCTACTGTCCATATACGTATCCTATCTATACACCTCTCTACTGTCCATATACGTATCCTATCTATACACCTCTCTCCTGTCCATATACGTATCCTATCTATACACCTCTCTACTGTCCATATACATATCCTATCTATACACCTCTCTACTGTCCATATACGTAGCCTATCTATACACCTCTCTACTGTCCATATACGTATCCTATCTATACACCTCTCTACTGTCCATATACGTATCCTATCTATACACCTCTCTACTGTCCATATACGTATCCTATCTATACACCTCTCTACTGTCCATATACATATCCTATCTATACACCTCTCTACTGTCCATATACGTATCCTATCTATACACCTCTCTACTGTCCATATACGTATCCTATCTATACACCTCTCTATTGTCCATATACGTATCCTATCTATACACCTGTCTACTTTCCATATACATATCCTATCTATACACCTCTCTACTGTCCATATACATATCCTATCTATACACCTCTCTACTGTCCATATACGTATCCTATCTATACACCTCTCTACTGTCCATATACGTATCCTATCTATACACCTCTCTACTGTCCATATACGTATCCTATCTATACACCTCTCTACTGTCCATATACATATCCATCTACACACCTCTCTACTGTCCATATACGTATCCTATCTATACACCTCTCTACTGTCCATATACGTATCCTATCTATACACCTCTCTACTGTCCATACACCTCTCTCCTGTCCATATACATATCCTATCTATACACCTCCCTACTGTCCATATACGTATCCTATCTATACACCTCTCTACTGTCCATATACATATCCTATCTATACACCTCTCTACTGTCCATATACGTATCCTATCTATACACCTCCCTACTGTCCATATACATATCCTATCTATACACCTCTCTCCTGTCCATATACATATCCTATCTATAAACCTCTCTACTGTCCATATACGTATCCTATCTATACACCTCTCTACTGTCCATACACGTATCCTATCTATACACCTCCCTACTGTCCATATACATATCCTATCTATACACCTCTCTACTGTCCATATACATATCCTATCTATTCACCTCTCTACTGTTCATATACATATCCTATCTATACACCTCTCTACTGTCCATATACATATCCTATCTATACACCTCTCTACTGTCCATATACGTATCCTATCTATACACCTCTCTACTGTCCATATACATATCCTATCTATACACCTCTCTACTGTCCATATACATATCCTATCTATTCACCTCTCTACTGTCCATATACGTATCCTATCTATACACCTCTCTACTGTCCATATACGTATCCTATCTATACACCTCTCTACTGTCCATACACATATCCTATCTATACACCTGTCTACTGTCCATACACATATCCTATCTATACACCTGTCTACTGTCCATATACGTAACCTATCTATACACCTCTCTACTGTCCATATACATATCCTATCTATACACCTCTCTACTGTCCATATACGTATCCTATCTATACACCTCTCTACTGTCCATATACATATCCTATCTATACATCTCTCTACTGTCCATATACGTAACCTATCTATACACCTCTCTACTGTCCATATACATATCCTATCTATACACCTCTCTACTGTCCATATACGTATCCTATCTATACACCTCTCTACTGTCCATATACATATCCTATCTATACACCTCTCTACTGTCCATATACGTAACCTATCTATACACCTCTCTACTGTCCATATACATATCCTATCTATACACCTCTCTACTGTCCATATACGTATCCTATCTATACACCTCTCTACTGTCCATATACATATCCTATCTATACATCTCTCTACTGTCCATATACGTAACCTATCTATACACCTCTCTACTGTCCATATACATATCCTATCTATACACCTCTCTACTGTCCATATACGTATCCTATCTATACACCTCTCTACTGTCCATATACATATCCTATCTATACACCTCTCTCCTGTTCATATACATATCCTATCTATACACCTCCCTACTGTCCATATACGTATCCTATCTATACACCTCTCTACTGTCCATATACGTATCCTATCTATACACCTCTCTACTGTCCATATAGATATCCTATCTATACACCTCTCTACTGTCCATATACGTATCCTATCTATACACCTCTCTACTGTCCATATACATATCCTATCTATACACCTCTCTACTGTCCATATACATATCCTATCTATACACCTGTCTACTGTCCATATACGTATCCTATCTATACACCTCTCTACTGTCCATATACGTATCCTATCTATACACCTCTCTACTGTCCATATACGTATCCTATCTATACACCTCTCTACTGTCCATATACGTATCCTATCTATACACCTCTCTACTGTCCATATACATATCCTATCTATACACCTCTCTACTGTCCATATACGTATCCTATCTATACACCTCTCTACTGTCCATATACGTATCCTATCTATACACCTCTCTACTGTCCATATACGTATCCTATCTATACACCTCTCTACTGTCCATATACGTATCCTATCTATACACCTCTCTACTGTCCATATACGTATCCTATCTATACACCTCTCTACTGTCCATATACAAATCCTATCTATACACCTCTCTACTGTCCATATACATATCCTATCTATACACCTCTCTACTGTCCATATATGTAGCCTATCTATACACCTCTCTACTGTCCATATACGTATCCTATCTATACACCTCTCTACTGTCCATATATGTATCCTATCTATACACCTCTCTACTCTCTATATACATATCCTATCTATACACCTCTCTACTGTCCATATACGTATCCTATCTATACACCTCTCTACTGTCCATATACGTATCCTATCTATACACCTCTCTACTGTCCATATACGTATCCTATCTATACACCTCTCTACTGTCCATATACGTATACTATCTATACACCTCTCTACTGTCCATATACGTATCCTATCTATACACCTCTCTACTGTCCATATACGTATCCTATCTATACACCTGTCTACTGTCCATATACATATCCTATCTATACACCTCTCTACTGTCCATATACGTATCCTATCTATACACCTCTCTACTGTCCATATACGTATCCTATCTATACACCTCTCTACTGTCCATATACGTATCCTATCTATACACCTCTCTACTGTCCATATACATATCCTATCTATACACCTCTCTACTGTCCATATACGTATCCTATCTATACACCTCTCTACTGTCCATATACGTATCCTATCTATACACCTCTCTACTGTCCATATACATATCCTATCTATACACCTCTCTACTGTCCATATACATATCCTATCTATACACCTCCCTACTGTACATACACATATCCTATCTATACACCTCTCTACTGTCCATATACGTATCCTATCTATACACCTCTCTATTGTCCATATACATATCCTATCTATACACCTCTCTACTGTCCATATACGTATCCTATCTATTCACCTCTCTACTATCCATATACGTATCCTATCTATACACCTGTCTACTGTCCATATACGTATCCTATCTATACACTTCTCTACTGTCCATATACATATCCTATCTATACACCTCTCTACTGTCCATATACATATCCTATCTATACACCTCTCTACTGTCCATATACGTAACCTATCTATACACCTCTCTACTGTCCATATACATATCCTATCTATACACCTCTCTACTGTCCATATACGTATCCTATCTATACACCTCTCTACTGTCCATATACATATCCTATCTATACATCTCTCTACTGTCCATATACGTAACCTATCTATACACCTCTCTACTGTCCATATACATATCCTATCTATACACCTCTCTACTGTCCATATACGTATCCTATCTATACACCTCTCTACTGTCCATATACATATCCTATCTATACACCTCTCTCCTGTTCATATACATATCCTATCTATACACCTCCCTACTGTCCATATACGTATCCTATCTATACACCTCTCTACTGTCCATATACGTATCCTATCTATACACCTCTCTACTGTCCATATAGATATCCTATCTATACACCTCTCTACTGTCCATATACGTATCCTATCTATACACCTCTCTACTGTCCATATACATATCCTATCTATACACCTCTCTACTGTCCATATACATATCCTATCTATACACCTGTCTACTGTCCATATACGTATCCTATCTATACACCTCTCTACTGTCCATATACGTATCCTATCTATACACCTCTCTACTGTCCATATACGTATCCTATCTATACACCTCTCTACTGTCCATATACGTATCCTATCTATACACCTCTCTACTGTCCATATACATATCCTATCTATACACCTCTCTACTGTCCATATACGTATCCTATCTATACACCTCTCTACTGTCCATATACGTATCCTATCTATACACCTCTCTACTGTCCATATACGTATCCTATCTATACACCTCTCTACTGTCCATATACGTATCCTATCTATACACCTCTCTACTGTCCATATACGTATCCTATCTATACACCTCTCTACTGTCCATATACAAATCCTATCTATACACCTCTCTACTGTCCATATACATATCCTATCTATACACCTCTCTACTGTCCATATATGTAGCCTATCTATACACCTCTCTACTGTCCATATACGTATCCTATCTATACACCTCTCTACTGTCCATATATGTATCCTATCTATACACCTCTCTACTCTCTATATACATATCCTATCTATACACCTCTCTACTGTCCATATACGTATCCTATCTATACACCTCTCTACTGTCCATATACGTATCCTATCTATACACCTCTCTACTGTCCATATACGTATCCTATCTATACACCTCTCTACTGTCCATATACGTATACTATCTATACACCTCTCTACTGTCCATATACGTATCCTATCTATACACCTCTCTACTGTCCATATACGTATCCTATCTATACACCTGTCTACTGTCCATATACATATCCTATCTATACACCTCTCTACTGTCCATATACGTATCCTATCTATACACCTCTCTACTGTCCATATACGTATCCTATCTATACACCTCTCTACTGTCCATATACGTATCCTATCTATACACCTCTCTACTGTCCATATACATATCCTATCTATACACCTCTCTACTGTCCATATACGTATCCTATCTATACACCTCTCTACTGTCCATATACGTATCCTATCTATACACCTCTCTACTGTCCATATACATATCCTATCTATACACCTCCCTACTGTACATACACATATCCTATCTATACACCTCTCTACTGTCCATATACGTATCCTATCTATACACCTCTCTATTGTCCATATACATATCCTATCTATACACCTCTCTACTGTCCATATACGTATCCTATCTATTCACCTCTCTACTATCCATATACGTATCCTATCTATACACCTGTCTACTGTCCATATACGTATCCTATCTATACACTTCTCTACTGTCCATATACATATCCTATCTATACACCTCTCTACTGTCCATATACATATCCTATCTATACACCTCTCTACTGTCCATATACGTATCCTATCTATACACCTCTCTACTGTCCATATATGTATCCTATCTATACACCTCTCTACTCTCTATATACATATCCTATCTATACACCTCTCTACTGTCCATATACATATCCTATCTATACACCTCTCTACTTTCCATATACGTATCCTATCTATACACCTCTCTACTGTCCATATACGTATCCTATCTATACACCTCTCTACTGTCCATATACGTATCCTATCTATACACCTCTCTACTATCCATATACGTATCCTATCTATACACCTCTCTACTGTCCATATACGTATCCTATCTATACACCTCTCTACTGTCCATACACCTCTCTCCTGTCCATATACATATCCTATCTATACACCTGTCTACTGTCCATATAGATATCCTATCTATACACCTCTCTACTGTCCATATACGTATCCTATCTATACACCTCTCTACTGTCCATATACGTATCCTATCTATACACCTCTCTACTGTCCATATACGTATCCTATCTATACACCTCTCTACTGTCCATATACGTATCCTATCTATACACCTCTCTACTGTCCATACACCTCTCTCCTGTCCATATACATATCCTATCTATACACCTGTCTACTGTCCATATACATATCCTATCTATACACCTGTCTACTGTCCATATACATTTCCTATCTATACACCTCTCTACTGTCCATATACGTATCCTATCTATACACCTCTCTACTGTCCATATACGTATCCTATCTATACACCTCTCTACTGTCCACATATGTATCCTATCTATACACCTCTCTACTGTCCATATACATATCCTATCTATACACCTCTCTACTATCCATATACGTATCCTATCTATACACCTCTCTACTATCCATATACGTATCCTATCTATACACCTCTCTACTGTCCATACACCTCTATACTGTCCATACACCTCTCTACTGTCCGTATACCTCTCTACTCTCCATATACATATCCTATCTATACACCTCTCTACTATCCATATACGTATCCTATCTATACACCTCTCTACTATCCATATACGTATCCTATCTATACACCTCTCTACTATCCAAATACGTATCCTATCTATACACCTCTCTACTGTCCATATACGTATCCTATCTATACACCTCTCTACTGTCCATATACGTATCCTATCTATACACCTCTCTACTGTCCATATACATATTCTATCTATACACCTCTCTACTGTCCATATACGTATTCTATCTATACACCTCTCTACTGTCCATATATGTATCCTATCTATACACCTCTCTACTGTCCATATAGATATCCTATCTATACACCTCTCTACTGTCCATATACGTATCCTATCTATACACCTCTCTACTGTCCATATACGTATCCTATCTATACACCTCTCTACTGTCCATATACGTATCCTATCTATACACCTCTCTACTGTCCATATACGTATCCTATCTATACACCTCTCTACTGTCCATATACGTATCCTATCTATACACCTCTCTACTGTCCATATACGTATCCTATCTATACACCTCTCTACTGTCCATATACGTATCCTATCTATACACCTCTCTACTGTCCATATACGTATCCTATCTATACACCTCTCTACTGTCCATATACGTATCCTATCTATACACCTCTCTACTGTCCATATACGTATCCTATCTATACACCTCTCTACTGTCCATATACGTATCCTATCTATACACCTCTCTACTGTCCATATACGTATCCTATCTATACACCTCTCTACTGTCCATATAGGTATCCTATCTATACACCTCTCTACTCTCTATATACATATCCTATCTATACACCTCTCTACTCTCTATATACATATCCTATCTATACACCTCTCTACTGTCCATATACATATCCTATCTATACACCTCTCTACTGTCCATATACGTATCCTATCTATACACCTCTCTACTGTCCATATACGTATTCCTATCTATACACTTCTCTACTGTCCATATACCTCTCTACTGTCCATACACCTCTCTACTGTCCATATACGTATCCTATCTATACACCTCTCTACTGTCCATATACCTCTCTACTGTCCATACACCTCTCTACTGTCCATATACGTATCCTATCTATACACCTCTCTACTGTCCATATACGTATCCTATCTATACACCTCTCTACTGTCCATATACGTATCCTATCTATACACCTCTCTACTGTCCATATACATATCCTATCTATACACCTCTCTACTGTCCATATACATATCCTATCTATACACCTCTCTACTGTCCATATACGTATCCTATCTATACACCTCTCTACTGTCCATATACGTATCCTATCTATACACCTCTCTACTGTCCATACACATATCCTATCTATACACCTCTCTACTGTCCATACACATATCCTATCTATACACCTCTCTACTGTCCATATATGTAGCCTATCTATACACCTCTCTACTGTCCATATACGTATCCTATCTATACACCTCTCTACTGTCCATATATGTATCCTATCTATACACCTCTCTACTCTCTATATACATATCCTATCTATACACCTCTCTGTCCATATACGTATAATATCTATACACCTCTCTACTGTCCATATACGTATCCTATCTATACACCTCTCTACTGTCCATATACGTATCCTATCTATACACCTCTCTACTGTCCATATACGTATACTATCTATACACCTCTCTACTGTCCATATACGTATCTTATCTATACACCTCTCTACTGTCCATATACGTATCCTATCTATACACCTGTCTACTGTCCATATACATATCCTATCTATACACCTCTCTACTGTCCATATACGTATCCTATCTATACACCTCTCTACTGTCCATATACGTATCCTATCTATACACCTCTCTACTGTCCATATACGTATCCTATCTATACACCTCTCTACTGTCCATATACATATCCTATCTATACACCTCTCTACTGTCCATATACGTATCCTATCTATACACCTCTCTACTGTCCATATACGTATCCTATCTATACACCTCTCTACTGTCCATATACGTATCCTATCTATACACCTCCCTACTGTCCATATACGTATCCTATCTATACACCTCTCTACTGTCCATATACATATTCTATCTATACACCTCTCTACTGTCCATATACATATCCTATCTATACACCTCTCTACTGTCCATATACGTATCCTATCTATACACCTCCCTACTGTCCATATACATATCCTATCTATACACCTCTCTCCTGTCCATATACATATCCTATCTATACACCTCCCTACTGTCCATACACATATCCTATCTATACACCTCTCTACTGTCCATATACGTATCCTATCTATACACCTCTCTACTGTCCATATACGTATCCTATCTATTCACCTCTCTACTATCCATATACGTATCCTATCTATACACCTGTCTACTGTCCATATACGTATCCTATCTATACACTTCTCTACTGTCCATATACATATCCTATCTATACACCTCTCTACTGTCCATATACATATCCTATCTATACACCTCTCTACTGTCCATATACGTATCCTATCTATACACCTCTCTACTGTCCATATATGTATCCTATCTATACACCTCTCTACTCTCTATATACATATCCTATCTATACACCTCTCTACTGTCCATATACATATCCTATCTATACACCTCTCTACTTTCCATATACGTATCCTATCTATACACCTCTCTACTGTCCATATACGTATCCTATCTATACACCTCTCTACTGTCCATATACGTATCCTATCTATACACCTCTCTACTGTCCATATACGTATCCTATCTTTACACCTCTCTACTGTCCATATACGTATCCTATCTATACACCTCTCTACTGTCCATATACGTATCCTATCTATACACCTCTCTACTGTCCATATACGTATCTTATCTATACACCTCTCTACTGTCCATATACGTATCCTATCTATACACCTCTCTCCTGTCCATATACATATCCTATCTATACACCTGTCTACTGTCCATATAGATATCCTTTCTATACACCTCTCTACTGTCCATATACGTATCCTATCTATACACCTCTCTACTGTCCATATACGTATCCTATCTATACACCTCTCTACTGTCCATATACGTATCCTATCTATACACCTCTCTACTGTCCATATACGTATCCTATCTATACACCTCTCTACTGTCCATACACATATCCTATCTATACACCTGCCTACTGTCCATACACATATCCTATCTATACACCTGTCTACTGTCCATATACATATCCTATCTATACACCTCTCTACTGTCCATATACATATCCTATCTATACACCTCTCTACTGTCCATATACGTAACCTATCTATACACCTCTCTACTGTCCATATACATATCCTATCTATACACCTCTCTACTGTCCATATACGTAACCTATCTATACACCTCTCTACTGTCCATATACATATCCTATCTATACACCTCTCTACTGTCCATATACATATCCTATCTATACACCTCTCTCCTGTCCATATACATATCCTATCTATACACCTCCCTACTGTCCATATACGTATCCTATCTATACACCTCCCTACTGTCCATATACGTATCCTATCTATACACCTCTCTACTGTCCATATAGATATCCTATCTATACACCTCTCTACTGTCCATATACGTATCCTATCTATACACCTCTCTACTGTCCATATACATATCCTATCTATACACCTCTCTACTGTCCATATACATATCCTATCTATACACCTGTCTACTGTCCATATACGTATCCTATCTATACACCTCTCTACTGTCCATATACGTATCCTATCTATACACCTCTCTACTGTCCATATACGTATCCTATCTATACACCTCTCTACTGTCCATATACGTATCCTATCTATACACCTCTCTACTGTCCATATACATATCCTATCTATACACCTCTCTACTGTCCATATACGTATCCTATCTATACACCTCTCTACTGTCCATATACGTATCCTATCTATACACCTCTCTACTGTCCATATACGTATCCTATCTATACACCTCTCTACTGTCCATATACGTATCCTATCTATACACCTCTCTACTGTCCATATACGTATCCTATCTATACACCTCTCTACTGTCCATATACAAATCCTATCTATACACCTCTCTACTGTCCATATACATATCCTATCTATACACCTCTCTACTGTCCATATATGTAGCCTATCTATACACCTCTCTACTGTCCATATACGTATCCTATCTATACACCTCTCTACTGTCCATATATGTATCCTATCTATACACCTCTCTACTCTCTATATACATATCCTATCTATACACCTCTCTACTGTCCATATACGTATCCTATCTATACACCTCTCTACTGTCCATATACGTATCCTATCTATACACCTCTCTACTGTCCATATACGTATCCTATCTATACACCTCTCTACTGTCCATATACGTATACTATCTATACACCTCTCTACTGTCCATATACGTATCCTATCTATACACCTCTCTACTGTCCATATACGTATCCTATCTATACACCTGTCTACTGTCCATATACATATCCTATCTATACACCTCTCTACTGTCCATATACGTATCCTATCTATACACCTCTCTACTGTCCATATACGTATCCTATCTATACACCTCTCTACTGTCCATATACGTATCCTATCTATACACCTCTCTACTGTCCATATACATATCCTATCTATACACCTCTCTACTGTCCATATACGTATCCTATCTATACACCTCTCTACTGTCCATATACGTATCCTATCTATACACCTCTCTACTGTCCATATACGTATCCTATCTATACACCTCTCTACTGTCCATATACGTATCCTATCTATACACCTCTCTATTGTCCATATACATATCCTATCTATACACCTCTCTACTGTCCATATACGTATCCTATCTATTCACCTCTCTACTATCCATATACGTATTCTATCTATACACCTGTCTACTGTCCATATACGTATCCTATCTATACACTTCTCTACTGTCCATATACATATCCTATCTATACACCTCTCTACTGTCCATATACATATCCTATCTATACACCTCTCTACTGTCCATATACGTATCCTATCTATACACCTCTCTACTGTCCATATATGTATCCTATCTATACACCTCTCTACTCTCTATATACATATCCTATCTATACACCTCTCTACTGTCCATATACATATCCTATCTATACACCTCTCTACTTTCCATATACGTATCCTATCTATACACCTCTCTACTGTCCATATACGTATCCTATCTATACACCTCTCTACTGTCCATATACGTATCCTATCTATACACCTCTCTACTATCCATATACGTATCCTATCTATACACCTCTCTACTGTCCATATACGTATCCTATCTATACACCTCTCTACTGTCCATACACCTCTCTCCTGTCCATATACATATCCTATCTATACACCTGTCTACTGTCCATATAGATATCCTATCTATACACCTCTCTACTGTCCATATACGTATCCTATCTATACACCTCTCTACTGTCCATATACGTATCCTATCTATACACCTCTCTACTGTCCATATATGTATCCTATCTATACACCTCTCTACTGTCCATATACGTATCCTATCTATACACCTCTCTACTGTCCATATACGTATCCTATCTATACACCTCTCTACTGTCCATATACGTATCCTATCTATACACCTCTCTACTGTCCATACACCTCTCTCCTGTCCATATACATATCCTATCTATACACCTGTCTACTGTCCATATACATATCCTATCTATACACCTGTCTACTGTCCATATACATTTCCTATCTATACACCTCTCTACTGTCCATATACGTATCCTATCTATACACCTCTCTACTGTCCATATACGTATCCTATCTATACACCTCTCTACTGTCCACATATGTATCCTATCTATACACCTCTCTACTGTCCATATACATATCCTATCTATACACCTCTCTACTGTCCATACACCTCTATACTGTCCATACACCTCTCTACTGTCCGTATACCTCTCTACTCTCCATATACATATCCTATCTATACACCTCTCTACTATCCATATACGTATCCTATCTATACACCTCTCTACTATCCATATACGTATCCTATCTATACACCTCTCTACTATCCATATACGTATCCTATCTATACACCTCTCTACTATCCATATACGTATCCTATCTATACACCTCTCTACTGTCCATACACCTCTATACTGTCCATACACCTCTCTACTGTCCGTATACCTCTCTACTCTCCATATACATATCCTATCTATACACCTCTCTACTATCCATATACGTATCCTATCTATACACCTCTCTACTATCCATATACGTATCCTATCTATACACCTCTCTACTATCCAAATACGTATCCTATCTATACACCTCTCTACTGTCCATATACGTATCCTATCTATACACCTCTCTACTGTCCATATACGTACCCTATCTATACACCTCTCTACTGTCCATATACGTATTCTATCTATACACCTCTCTACTGTCCATATATGTATCCTATCTATACACCTCTCTACTGTCCATATAGATATCCTATCTATACACCTCTCTACTGTCCATATACGTATCCTATCTATACACCTCTCTACTGTCCATATACGTATCCTATCTATACACCTCTCTACTGTCCATATACGTATCCTATCTATACACCTCTCTACTGTCCATATACGTATCCTATCTATACACCTCTCTACTGTCCATATACGTATCCTATCTATACACCTCTCTACTGTCCATATACGTATCCTATCTATACACCTCTCTACTGTCCATATACGTATCCTATCTATACACCTCTCTACTGTCCATATACGTATCCTATCTATACACCTCTCTACTGTCCATATACGTATCCTATCTATACACCTCTCTACTGTCCATATACGTATCCTATCTATACACCTCTCTACTGTCCATATACGTATCCTATCTATACACCTCTCTACTGTCCATATACGTATCCTATCTATACACCTCTCTACTGTCCATATAGGTATCCTATCTATACACCTCTCTACTCTCTATATACATATCCTATCTATACACCTCTCTACTCTCTATATACATATCCTATCTATACACCTCTCTACTGTCCATATACATATCCTATCTATACACCTCTCTACTGTCCATATACGTATCCTATCTATACACCTCTCTACTGTCCATATACGTATTCCTATCTATACACTTCTCTACTGTCCATATACCTCTCTACTGTCCATACACCTCTCTACTGTCCATATACGTATCCTATCTATACACCTCTCTACTGTCCATATACCTCTCTACTGTCCATACACCTCTCTACTGTCCATATACGTATCCTATCTATACACCTCTCTACTGTCCATATACGTATCCTATCTATACACCTCTCTACTGTCCATATACGTATCCTATCTATACACTTCTCTACTGTCCATACACATATCCTATCTATACACCTGTCTACTGTCCATATACGTATCCTATCTATACACCTCTCTACTGTCCATAAACGTATCCTATCTATACACCTCTCTACTGTCCATATACGTATCCTATCTATACACCTCTCTACTGTCCATATACGTATCCTATCTATACACCTCTCTACTGTCCATATACATATCCTATCTATACACCTCTCTACTGTCCATATACGTATCCTATCTATACACCTCTCTACTGTCCATATACGTATCCTATCTATACACCTCTCTACTGTCCATACACATATCCTATCTATACACCTCTCTACTGTCCATACACATATCCTATCTATACACCTCTCTACTGTCCATATATGTAGCCTATCTATACACCTCTCTACTGTCCATATACGTATCCTATCTATACACCTCTCTACTGTCCATATATGTATCCTATCTATACACCTCTCTACTCTCTATATACATATCCTATCTATACACCTCTCTACTGTCCATATACGTATAATATCTATACACCTCTCTACTGTCCATATACGTATCCTATCTATACACCTCTCTACTGTCCATATACGTATCCTATCTATACACCTCTCTACTGTCCATATACGTATACTATCTATACACCTCTCTACTGTCCATATACGTATCTTATCTATACACCTCTCTACTGTCCATATACGTATCCTATCTATACACCTGTCTACTGTCCATATACATATCCTATCTATACACCTCTCTACTGTCCATATACGTATCCTATCTATACACCTCTCTACTGTCCATATACGTATCCTATCTATACACCTCTCTACTGTCCATATACGTATCCTATCTATACACCTCTCTACTGTCCATATACATATCCTATCTATACACCTCTCTACTGTCCATATACGTATCCTATCTATACACCTCTCTGCTGTCCATATACGTATCCTATCTATACACCTCTCTACTGTCCATATACGTATCCTATCTATACACCTCCCTACTGTCCATATACGTATCCTATCTATACACCTCTCTACTGTCCATATACATATTCTATCTATACACCTCTCTACTGTCCATATACATATCCTATCTATACACCTCTCTACTGTCCATATACGTATCCTATCTATACACCTCCCTACTGTCCATATACATATCCTATCTATACACCTCTCTCCTGTCCATATACATATCCTATCTATACACCTCCCTACTGTCCATACACATATCCTATCTATACACCTCTCTACTGTCCATATACATATCCTATCTATACACCTCTCTATTGTCCATATACATATCCTATCTATACACCTCTCTACTGTCCATATACGTATCCTATCTATACACCTCTCTACTGTCCATATACGTATCCTATCTATTCACCTCTCTACTATCCATATACGTATCCTATCTATACACCTGTCTACTGTCCATATACGTATCCTATCTATACACTTCTCTACTGTCCATATACATATCCTATCTATACACCTCTCTACTGTCCATATACATATCCTATCTATACACCTCTCTACTGTCCATATACGTATCCTATCTATACACCTCTCTACTGTCCATATATGTATCCTATCTATACACCTCTCTACTCTCTATATACATATCCTATCTATACACCTCTCTACTGTCCATATACATATCCTATCTATACACCTCTCTACTTTCCATATACGTATCCTATCTATACACCTCTCTACTGTCCATATACGTATCCTATCTATACATCTCTCTACTGTCCATATACGTATCCTATCTATACACCTCTCTACTGTCCATATACGTATCCTATCTTTACACCTCTCTACTGTCCATATACGTATCCTATCTATACACCTCTCTACTGTCCATATACGTATCCTATCTATACACCTCTCTACTGTCCATATACGTATCCTATCTATACACCTCTCTACTGTCCATACACCTCTCTCCTGTCCATATACATATCCTATCTATACACCTGTCTACTGTCCATATAGATATCCTTTCTATACACCTCTCTACTGTCCTTATACGTATCCTATCTATACACCTCTCTACTGTCCATATACGTATCCTATCTATACACCTCTCTACTGTCCATATATGTATCCTATCTATACACCTCTCTACTGTCCATATACGTATCCTATCTATACACCTCTCTACTGTCCATATACGTATCCTATCTATACACCTCTCTACTGTCCATACACCTCTCTCCTGTCCATATACATATCCTATCTATACACCCTGTCTACTGTCCATATACATATCCTATCTATACACCTGTCTACTGTCCATATACATTTCCTATCTATACACCTCTCTACTGTCCATATACGTATCCTATCTATACACCTCTCTACTGTCCATATACGTATCCTATCTATACACCTCTCTACTGTCCACATATGTATCCTATCTATACACCTCTCTACTGTCCATATACATATCCTATCTATACACCTCTCTACTGTCCATACACCTCTATACTGTCCATACACCTCTCTACTGTCCGTATACCTCTCTACTCTACATATACATATCCTATCTATACACCTCTCTACTATCCATATACGTATCCTATCTATACACCTCTCTACTATCCATATACGTATCCTATCTATACACCTCTCTACTATCCATATACGTATCCTATCTATACACCTCTCTACTATCCATATACGTATCCTATCTATACACCTCTCTACTGTCCATATACGTATCCTATCTATACACCTCTCTACTGTCCATATACATATTCTATCTATACACCTCTCTACTGTCCATATACGTATCCTATCTATACA
This sequence comes from Hyla sarda, assembly GCF_029499605.1. Classification (NCBI taxonomy): domain Eukaryota; kingdom Metazoa; phylum Chordata; class Amphibia; order Anura; family Hylidae; genus Hyla; species Hyla sarda. The sequence continues at coordinate 7,859,848 of NC_079193.1, read as the reverse complement.
CCTCTCTACTGTCCATATACGTATCCTATCTATACACCTCTCTACTGTCCATATAGATATCCTATCTATACACCTCTCTACTGTCCATATACGTATCCTATCTATACACCTCTCTACTGTCCATATACGTATCCTATCTATACACCTCTCTACTGTCCATATACGTATCCTATCTATACACCTCTCTACTGTCCATATACGTATCCTATCTATACACCTCTCTACTGTCCATATACGTATCCTATCTATACACCTCTCTACTGTCCATATACGTATCCTATCTATACACCTCTCTACTGTCCATATACGTATCATATCTATACACCTCTCTACTGTCCATATACGTATCCTATCTATACACCTCTCTACTGTCCATATACGTATCCTATCTATACACCTCTCTACTGTCCATATACGTATCCTATCTATACACCTCTCTACTGTCCATATACGTATCCTATCTATACACCTCTCTACTGTCCATATACATATCCTATCTATACACCTCTCTACTGTCCATATACATATCCTATCTATTCACCTCTCTACTGTCCATATACATATCCTATCTATACACCTCTCTACTCTCTATATACATATCCTATCTATACACCTCTCTACTCTCTATATACATATCCTATCTATACACCTCTCTACTGTCCATATACATATCCTATCTATACACCTCTCTACTGTCCATATACGTATCCTATCTATACACCTCTCTACTGTCCATATACGTATCCTATCTATACACTTCTCTACTGTCCATATACCTCTCTACTGTCCATACACCTCTCTACTGTCCATATACGTATCCTATCTATACACCTCTCTACTGTCCATATACCTCTCTACTGTCCATACACCTCTCTACTGTCCATATACGTATCCTATCTATACACCTCTCTACTGTCCATATACGTATCCTATCTATACACTTCTCTACTGTCCAGACACATATCCTATCTATACACCTCTCTACTGTCCATATACGTATCCTATCTATACACCTCTCTACTGTCCATATACGTATCCTATTTATACACCTCTCTACTGTCCATATACGTATTCTATCTATACACCTCTCTACTGTCCATATACGTATCCTATCTATACACCTCTCTACTGTCCATATACATATCCTATCTATACACCTCTCTACTGTCCATATACATATCCTATCTATACACCTCTCTACTGTCCATATACGTATCCTATCTATACACCTCTCTACTGTCCATATACGTATCCTATCTATACACCTCTCTACTGTCCATATACGTATCCTATCTATACACCTCTCTACTGTCCATATACAAATCCTATCTATACACCTCTCTACTGTCCATATACATATCCTATCTATACACCTCTCTACTGTCCATATATGTAGCCTATCTATACACCTCTCTACTGTCCATATACATATCCTATCTATACACCTCTCTACTGTCCATATATGTATCCTATCTATACACCTCTCTACTCTCTATATACATATCCTATCTATACACCTCTCTACTGTCCATATACGTATCCTATCTATACACCTGTCTACTGTCCATATACATATCCTATCTATACACCTCTCTACTGTCCATATACATATCCTATCTATACACCTCTCTACTGTCCATATACGTATCCTATCTATACACCTCTCTACTGTCCATATACGTATCCTATCTATACACCTCTCTACTGTCCATATACGTATCCTATCTATACACCTCTCTACTGTCCATATACATATCCTATCTATACACCTCTCTACTGTCCATATACGTATCCTATCTATACACCTCTCTACTGTCCATATACGTATCCTATCTATACACCTCTCTACTGTCCATATACGTATCCTATCTATACACCTCTCTACTGTCCATATACGTATCCTATCTATACACCTCTCTACTGTCCATATACATATTCTATCTATACACCTCCCTACTGTCCATATACATATCCTATCTATACACCTCTCTCCTGTCCATATACATATCCTATCTATACACCTCCCTACTGTCCATATACGTATCCTATCTATACACCTCTCTACTGTCCATATACATATCCTATCTATACACCTCTCTACTGTCCATACACATATCCTATCTATACACCTGTCTACTGTCCATATACGTATCCTATCTATACACCTCTCTACTGTCCATATACGTATCCTATCTATACACCTCTCTACTGTCCATATACATATCCTATCTATACACCTCCCTACTGTCCATATACGTATCCTATCTATACACCTCTCTACTGTCCATATACATATTCTATCTATACACCTCTCTCCTGTCCATATACATATCCTATCTATACACCTCCCTACTGTCCATATACGTATCCTATCTATACACCTCTCTACTGTCCATATACATATCCTATCTATACACCTCTCTACTGTCCATACACATATCCTATCTATACACCTGTCTACTGTCCATATACGTATCCTATCTATACACCTCTCTACTGTCCATATACGTATCCTATCTATACACCTCTCTACTGTCCATATACATATCCTATCTATTCACCTCTCTACTGTCCATATACGTATCCTATCTATACACCTCTCTACTGTCCATATACGTATCCTATCTATACACCTCTCTACTGTCCATATACGTATCCTATCTATACACCTCTCTACTGTCCATATAGGTATCCTATCTATACACCTCTCTACTGTCCATATACATATCCTATCTATACACCTCTCTACTGTCCATATACGTATCCTATCTATACACCTCTCTACTGTCCATATACGTATCCTATCTATACACCTCTCTATTGTCCATATACATATCCTATCTATACACCTCTCTACTGTCCATATACGTATCCTATCTATTCACCTCTCTACTATCCATATACGTATCCTATCTATACACCTGTCTACTGTCCATATACGTATCCTATCTATACACTTCTCTACTGTCCATATACATATCCTATCTATACACCTCTCTACTGTCCATATACATATCCTATCTATACACCTCTCTACTGTCCATATACGTATCCTATCTATACACCTCTCTACTGTCCATATATGTATCCTATCTATACACCTCTCTACTCTCTATATACATATCCTATCTATACACCTCTCTACTGTCCATATACATATCCTATCTATACACCTCTCTACTTTCCATATAAGTATCCTATCTATACACCTCTCTACTGTCCATATACGTATCCTATCTATACACCTCTCTACTGTCCATATACGTATCCTATCTTTACACCTCTCTACTGTCCATATACGTATCCTATCTATACACCTCTCTACTGTCCATATACGTATCCTATCTATACACCTCTCTACTGTCCATATACGTATCCTATCTATACACCTCTCTACTGTCCATATACGTATCCTATCTATACACCTGTCTACTGTCCATATAGATATCCTATCTATACACCTCTCTACTGTCCATATACGTATCCTATCTATACACCTGTCTACTGTCCATATAGATATCCTATCTATACACCTCTCTACTGTCAATATACGTATCCTATCTATACACCTCTCTACTGTCCATATACGTATCCTATCTATACACCTCTCTACTGTCCATATATGTATCCTATCTATACACCTCTCTACTGTCCATATACGTATCCTATCTATACACCTCTCTACTGTCCATATACGTATCCTATCTATACACCTCTCTACTGTCCATATACGTATCCTATCTATACACCTCTCTACTGTCCATACACCTCTCTCCTGTCCATATACATATCCTATCTATACACCTGTCTACTGTCCATATACATATCCTATCTATACACCTGTCTACTGTCCATATACATATCCTATCTATACACCTCTCTACTGTCCATATACGTATCCTATCTATACACCTCTCTACTGTCCATATACGTATCCTATCTATACACCTCTCTACTGTCCATATACGTATCCTATCTATACACCTCTCTACTGTCCATATACGTATCCTATCTACACACCTCTCTACTGTCCATATACGTATCCTATCTATACACCTGTCTACTGTCCACATATGTATCCTATCTATACACCTCTCTACTGTCCATATACATATCCTATCTATACACCTCTCTACTGTCCATACACCTCTATACTGTCCATACACCTCTCTACTGTCCGTATACCTCTCTACTCTCCATATACATATCCTATCTATACACCTCTCTACTATCCATATACGTATCCTATCTATACACCTCTCTACTATCCATATACGTATCCTATCTATACACCTCTCTACTATCCATATACGTATCCTATCTATACACCTCTCTACTATCCATATACGTATCCTATCTATACACCTCTCTACTATCCATATACGTATCCTATCTATACACCTCTCTACTGTCCATATACGTATCCTATCTATACACCTCTCTACTGTCCATATATGTATCCTATCTATACACCTCTCTACTGTCCATATACATATCCTATCTATACACCTCTCTACTGTCCATATACGTATCCTATCTATACACCTCTCTACTGTCCATATACGTATCCCATCTATACACCTCTCTACTGTCCATATACGTATCCTATCTATACACCTCTCTACTGTCCATATACGTATCCTATCTATACACCTCTCTACTGTCCATATACGTATCCTATCTATACACCTCTCTACTGTCCATATACGTATCCTATCTATACACCTCTCTACTGTCCATATACGTATCCTATCTATACACCTCTCTACTGTCCATATACGTACCCTATCTATACACCTCTCTACTGTCCATATACGTATCCTATCTATACACCTCTCTACTGTCCATATACGTATCCTATCTATACACCTCTCTACTGTCCATATACGTATCCTATCTATACAACTCTCTACTGTCCACATACGTATCCTATCTATACACCTCTCTACTGTCCATATACATATCCTATCTATACACCTCTCTACTGTCCATATACATATCCTATCTATACACCTCTCTACTGTCCATATACGTATCCTATCTATACACCTCTCTACTGTCCATATACGTATCCTATCTATACACCTCTCTACTGTCCATATACGTATCCTATCTATACACCTCTCTACTGTCCATACACATATCCTATCTATACACCTCTCTACTGTCCATACACCTCTCTCCTGTCCATATACATATCCTATCTATACACCTGTCTACTGTCCATATACGTATCCTATCTATACACCTCTCTACTGTCCATATACGTATCCTATCTATACACCTCTCTACTGTCCATATACGTATCCTATCTATACACCTCTCTACTGTCCATATACATATCCTATCTATACACCTGTCTACTGTCCATATACATATCCTATCTATACACCTCTCTACTGTCCATATACGTATCCTATCTATACACCTCTCTACTGTCCATATACGTATCCTATCTATACACCTCTCTACTGTCCATATACATATCCTATCTATACACCTCTCTACTGTCCATACACCTCTCTCCTGTCCATATACATATCCTATCTATACACCTGTCTACTGTCCATATACATATCCTATCTATACACCTCTCTACTGTCCATACACATATCCTATCTATACACCTCTCTACTGTCCATATACATATCCTATCTATACACCTCTCTACTGTCCATATACGTAACCTATCTATACACCTCTCTACTGTCCATATACATATCCTATCTATACACCTCTCTACTGTCCATATACGTATCCTATCTATACACCTCTCTACTGTCCATATACATATCCTATCTATACATCTCTCTACTGTCCATATACGTAACCTATCTATACACCTCTCTACTGTCCATATACATATCCTATCTATACACCTCTCTACTGTCCATATACGTATCCTATCTATACACCTCTCTACTGTCCATATACATATCCTATCTATACACCTCTCTCCTGTCCATATACATATCCTATCTATACACCTCCCTACTGTCCATATACGTATCCTATCTATACACCTCTCTACTGTCCATATACGTATCCTATCTATACACCTCTCTACTGTCCATATAGATATCCTATCTATACACCTCTCTACTGTCCATATACGTATCCTATCTATACACCTCTCTACTGTCCATATACATATCCTATCTATACACCTCTCTACTGTCCATATACATATCCTATCTATACACCTGTCTACTGTCCATATACGTATCCTATCTATACACCTCTCTACTGTCCATATACGTATCCTATCTATACACCTCTCTACTGTCCATATACGTATCCTATCTATACACCTCTCTACTGTCCATATACGTATCCTATCTATACACCTCTCTACTGTCCATATACATATCCTATCTATACACCTCTCTACTGTCCATATACGTATCCTATCTATACACCTCTCTACTGTCCATATACGTATCCTATCTATACACCTCTCTACTGTCCATATACGTATCCTATCTATACACCTCTCTACTGTCCATATACGTATCCTATCTATACACCTCTCTACTGTCCATATACGTATCCTATCTATACACCTCTCTACTGTCCATATACAAATCCTATCTATACACCTCTCTACTGTCCATATACATATCCTATCTATACACCTCTCTACTGTCCATATATGTAGCCTATCTATACACCTCTCTACTGTCCATATACGTATCCTATCTATACACCTCTCTACTGTCCATATATGTATCCTATCTATACACCTCTCTACTCTCTATATACATATCCTATCTATACACCTCTCTACTGTCCATATACATATCCTATCTATACACCTCTCTACTGTCCATATACGTATCCTATCTATACACCTCTCTACTGTTCATATACGTATCATATCTATACACCTCTCTACTGTCCATATACGTATACTATCTATACACCTCTCTACTGTCCATATACGTATCCTATCTATACACCTCTCTACTGTCCATATACGTATCCTATCTATACACCTGTCTACTGTCCATATACATATCCTATCTATACACCTCTCTACTGTCCATATACATATCCTATCTATACACCTCTCTACTGTCCATATACGTATCCTATCTATACACCTCTCTACTGTCCATATACGTATCCTATCTATACACCTCTCTACTGTCCATATACGTATCCTATCTATACACCTCTCTACTGTCCATATACATATCCTATCTATACACCTCTCTACTGTCCATATACGTATCCTATCTATACACCTCTCTACTGTCCATACACCTCTCTCCTGTCCATATACATATCCTATCTATACACCTCCCTACTGTCCATATACGTATCCTATCTATACACCTCTCTACTGTCCATATACATATTCTATCTATACACCTCTCTACTGTCCATATACATATCCTATCTATACACCTCCCTACTGTCCATATACATATCCTATCTATACACCTCTCTCCTGTCCATATACATATCCTATCTATACACCTCCCTACTGTCCATACACATATCCTATCTATACACCTCTCTACTGTCCATATACATATCCTATCTATACACCTCTCTACTGTCCATATACGTATCCTATCTATACACCTCTCTACTGTCCATATACATATCCTATCTATACACCTCTCTACTGTCCATATACGTATCCTATCTATACACCTCTCTACTGTCCATATACATATCCTATCTATACACCTCTCTACTGTCCATACACATATCCTATCTATACACCTCTCTACTGTCCATATACGTATCCTATCTATACACCTCTCTACTGTCCATATACATATCCTATCTATACACCTCCCTACTGTCCATACACATATCCTATCTATACACCTCTCTACTGTCCATATACGTATCCTATCTATACACCTCTCTCCTGTCCATATACATATCCTATCTATACACCTCTCTACTGTCCATATACGTATCCTATCTATACACCTCTCTACTGTCCATATACATATCCTATCTATACACCTCTCTACTGTCCATATACGTATCCTATCTATACACCTCTCTACTGTCCATATACGTATCCTATCTATACACCTCTTTACTGTCCATATACGTAACATATCTATACACCTCTCTACTGTCCATACACATATCCTATCTATTCACCTCTCAACTGTCCATATACGTATCCTATCTATACACCTCTCTACTGTCCATATAGATATCCTATCTATACACCTCTCTACTGTCCATATACATATCCTATCCATACACCTCTCTACTGTCCATATACGTATTCTATCTATACACCTCTCTACTGTCCATATACGTATCCTATCTATACACCTCTCTATTGTCCATATACATATCCTATCTATACACCTCTCTACTGTCCATATACGTATCCTATCTATACACCTCTCTACTGTCCATATACGTATCCTATCTATTCACCTCTCTACTATCCATATACGTATCCTATCTATACACCTGTCTACTGTCCATATACGTATCCTATCTATACACTTCTCTACTGTCCATATACATATCCTATCTATACACCTCTCTACTGTCCATATACGTATCCTATCTATACACCTCTCTACTGTCCATATACGTATCCTATCTATACACCTCTCTACTGTCCATATATGTATCCTATCTATACACCTCTCTACTCTCTATATACATATCCTATCTATACACCTCTCTACTGTCCATATACATATCCTATCTATACACCTCTCTACTTTCCATATACGCATCCTATCTATACACCTCTCTACTGTCCATATACGTATCCTATCTATACACCTCTCTACTGTCCATATACGTATCCTATCTATACACCTCTCTACTGTCCATATACGTATCCTATCTTTACACCTCTCTATTGTCCATATACGTATCCTATCTATACACCTCTCTACTGTCCATATACGTATCCTATCTATACACCTCTCTACTGTCCATATACGTATCCTATCTATACACCTCTCTACTGTCCATATACGTATCCTATCTATACACCTCTCTACTGTCCATATACGTATCCTATCTATACACCTCTCTACTGTCCATATACGTATCCTATCTTTACACCTCTCTACTGTCCATATACGTATCCTATCTATACACCTCTCTACTGTCAATATACGTATCCTATCTATACACCTCTCTACTGTCCATATACGTATCCTATCTATACACCTCTCTACTGTCCATATACCTCTCTCCTGTCCATATACGTATCCTATCTATACACCTGTCTACTGTCCATATAGATATCCTATCTATACACCTCTCTACTGTCCATATACGTATCCTATCTATACACCTGTCTACTGTCCATATAGATATCCTATCTATACACCTCTCTACTGTCCATATACGTATCCTATCTATACACCTCTCTACTGTCCATATACGTATCCTATCTATACACCTCTCTACTGTCCATATACGTATCCTATCTATACACCTCTCTACTGTCCATATACGTATCCTATCTATACACCTCTCTACTGTCCATATATGTATCCTATCTATACACCTCTCTACTGTCCATATACGTATCCTATCTATACACCTCTCTACTGTCCATATACGTATCCTATCTATACACCTCTCTACTGTCCATATACGTATCCTATCTATACACCTCTCTACTGTCCATACACCTCTCTCCTGTCCATATACATATCCTATCTATACACCTGTCTACTGTCCATATACATATCCTATCTATACACCTGTCTACTGTCCATATACATATCCTATCTATACACCTCTCTACTGTCCATATACGTATCCTATCTATACACCTCTCTACTGTCCATATACGTATCCTATCTATACACCTTTTTACTGTCCACATATGTATCCTATCTATACACCTCTCTACTGTCCATATACATATCCTATCTATACACCTCTCTACTGTCCATACACCTCTATACTGTCCATACACCTCTCTACTGTCCGTATACCTCTCTACTCTCCATATACATATCCTATCTATACACCTCTCTACTATCCATATACGTATCCTATCTATACACCTCTCTACTATCCATATACGTATCCTATCTATACACCTCTATACTATCCATATACGTATCCTATCTATACACCTCTCTACTATCCATATACGTATCCTATCTATACACCTCTCTACTATCCATATACGTATCCTATCTATACACCTCTCTACTATCCATATACGTATCCTATCTATACACCTCTCTACTGTCCATATACGTATCCTATCTATACACTTCTCTACTGTCCATATACATATTCTATCTATACACCTCTCTACTGTCCATATACGTATCCTATCTATACACCTCTCTACTGTCCATATATGTATCCTATCTATACACCTCTCTACTGTCCATATAGATATCCTATCTATACACCTCTCTACTGTCCATATACGTATCCTATCTATACACCTCTCTACTGTCCATATACGTATCCTATCTATACACCTCTCTACTGTCCATATACGTATCCTATCTATACACCTCTCTACTGTCCATATACGTATCCTATCTATACACCTCTCTACTGTCCATATACGTATCCTATCTATACACCTCTCTACTGTCCATATACGTATCCTATCTATACAACTCTCTACTGTCCACATACGTATCCTATCTATACACCTCTCTACTGTCCATATACGTATCCTATCTATACACCTCTCTACTGTCCATATACGTATCCTATCTATACACCTCTCTACTGTCCATATACGTATCCTATCTATACACCTCTCTACTGTCCATATACGTATCCTATCTATACACCTCTCTACTGTCCATATACGTATCCTATCTATACACCTCTCTACTGTCCATACACATATCCTATCTATACACCTCTCTACTGTCCATATACATATCCTATCTATACACCTCTCTACTGTCCATATACATATCCTATCTATACACCTCTCTACTGTCCATATACATATCCTATCTATACACTTCTCTACTGTCCATACACATATCCTATCTATACACCTCTCTACTGTCCATACACGTATCCTATCTATACACCTCTCTACTGTCCATATATGTATCCTATCTATACACCTCTCTACTCTCTATATACATATCCTATCTATACACCTCTCTACTGTCCATATATGTATCCTATCTATACACCTCTCTACTCTCTATATACATATCCTATCTATACACCTCTCTACTGTCCATATACGTATCCTATCTATACACCTCTCTACTGTCCATATACATATCCTATCTATTCACCTCTCTACTGTCCATATACGTATCCTATCTATACACCTCTCTACTTTCCATATACGTATCCTATCTATACACCTCTCTACTATCCATATACGTATCCTATCTATACACCTCTCTACTGTCCATATACGTATCCTATCTATACACCTCTCTACTGTCCATATACGTATCCTATCTATACACATCTCTACTGTCCATATACGTATCCTATCTATACACCTCTCTACTGTCCATATACATATCCTATCTATACACCTCTCTACTGTCCATACACATATCCTATCTATACACCTCTCTACTGTCCATATACGTATCCTATCTATACACCTCTCTACTGTCCATATACGTATCCTATCTATACACCTCTCTACTGTCCATATACGTATCCTATCTATACACCTGTCTACTGTCCATATACATATCCTATCTATACACCTCTCTACTGTCCATACACCTCTATACTGTCCATATACATATCCTATCTATACACCTCTCTACTGTCCATATACGTATCCTATCTATACACCTCTCTACTGTCCATATACGTATCCTATCTATACACCTCTCTACTGTCCATATACGTATCCTATCTATACACCTCTCTACTGTCCATATACATATCCTATCTATACACCTCTCTACTGTCCATATACGTATCCTATCTATACACCTCTCTACTGTCCATATACGTATCCTATCTATACACCTCTCTACTGTCCATATACGTATCCTATCTATACACCTCTCTACTGTCCATATACGTATCCTATCTATACACCTCTCTACTGTCCATATACATATCCATCTATACACCTCTCTACTGTCCATATACGTATCCTATCTATACACCTCTCTACTGTCCATATACGTATCCTATCTATACACCTCTCTACTGTCCATACACCTCTCTCCTGTCCATATACATATCCTATCTATACACCTCCCTACTGTCCATATACGTATCCTATCTATACACCTCTCTACTGTCCATATACATATCCTATCTATACACCTCTCTACTGTCCATATACGTATCCTATCTATACACCTCCCTACTGTCCATATACATATCCTATCTATACACCTCTCTCCTGTCCATATACATATCCTATCTATAAACCTCCCTACTGTCCATATACATATCCTATCTATACACCTCTCTACTGTCCATATACGTATCCTATCTATACACCTCTCTACTGTCCATACACGTATCCTATCTATACACCTCTCTACTGTCCATATACATATCCTATCTATACACCTCTCTACTGTCCATATACGTATCCTATCTATTCACCTCCCTACTGTCCATATACATATCCTATCTATACACCTCTCTACTGTCCATATACATATCCTATCTATACACCTCTCTACTGTCCATATACATATCCTATCTATTCACCTCTCTACTGTCCATATACGTATCCTATCTATACACCTCTCTACTGTCCATATACGTATCCTATCTATACACCTCTCTACTGTCCATACACATATCCTATCTATACACCTGTCTACTGTCCATATACATATCCTATCTATACACCTCTCTACTGTCCATATACATATCCTATCTATACACCTCTCTACTGTCCATATACGTATCCTATCTATACACCTCTCTACTGTTCATATACGTATCCTATCTATACATCTCTCTACTGTCCATATACGTAACCTATCTATACACCTCTCTACTGTCCACATACATATCCTATCTATACACCTCTCTACTGTCCATATACGTATCCTATCTATACACCTCTCTACTGTCCATATACATATCCTATCTATACATCTCTCTACTGTCCATATACGTAATCTATCTATACACCTCTCTACTGTCCATATACATATCCTATCTATACACCTCTCTACTGTCCATATACGTATCCTATCTATACACCTCTCTACTGTCCATATAGATATCCTATCTATACACCTCTCTACTGTCCATATACATATCCTATCTATACACCTGTCTACTGTCCATATACGTATCCTATCTATACACCTCTCTACTGTCCATATACGTATCCTATCTATACACCTCTCTACTGTCCATATACATATCCTATCTATACACCTCTCTACTGTCCATATACATATCCTATCTATACACCTGTCTACTGTCCATATACGTATCCTATCTATACACCTCTCTACTGTCCATATACGTATCCTATCTATACACCTCTCTACTGTCCATATACGTATCCTATCTATACACCTCTCTACTGTCCATATACGTATCCTATCTATACACCTCTCTACTGTCCATATACATATCCTATCTATACACCTCTCTACTGTCCATATACGTATCCTATCTATACACCTCTCTACTGTCCATATACGTATCCTATCTATACACCTCTCTACTGTCCATATACGTATCCTATCTATACACCTCTCTACTGTCCATATACGTATCCTATCTATACATCTCTCTACTGTCCATATACAAATCCTATCTATACACCTCTCTACTGTCCATTTACATATCCTATCTATACACCTCTCTACTGTCCATATACGTATCATATCTATACACCTCTCTACTCTCTATATACGTATCCTATCTATACACCTCTCTACTGTCCATATACATATCCTATCTATACACCTCTCTACTGTCCATATACGTATCCTATCTATACACCTCTCTACTGTCCATATACGTATCCTATCTATACACCTCTCTACTGTCCATATACGTATCCTATCTATACACCTCTCTACTGTCCATATACGTATCCTATCTATACACCTCTCTACTGTCCATATACGTATCCTATCTATACACCTGTCTACTGTCCATATACATATCCTATCTATACACCTCTCTACTGTCCATATACATATCCTATCTACACACCTCTCTACTGTCCATATACGTATCCTATCTATACACCTCTCTACTGTCCATATACGTATCCTATCTATACACCTCTCTACTGTCCATATACGTATCCTATCTATACACCTCTCTACTGTCCATATACATATCCTATCTATACACCTCTCTACTGTCCATATACGTATCCTATCTATACACCTCTCTACTGTCCATATACGTATCCTATCTATACACCTCTCTACTGTCCATATACGTATCCTTTCTATACACCTCTCTACTGTCCATACACCTCTCTCCTGTCCATATACATATCCTATCTATACACCTCCCTACTGTCCATATACGTATCCTATCTATATACTTCTCTACTGTCCATATACGTATCCTATCTATACACCTCTCTACTGTCCATATACATATTCTATCTATACACCTCCCTACTGTCCATATACATATCCTATCTATACACCTCTCTCCTGTCCATATACATATCCTATCTATACACCTCCCTACTGTCCATATACGTATCCTATCTATACACCTCTCTACTGTCCATATACATATCCTATCTATACACCTCTCTACTGTCCATACACATATTCTATCTATACACCTCTCTACTGTCCATATACGTATCCTATCTATACACCTGTCTACTGTCCATATACATATCCTATCTATACACCTCTCTACTGTCCATATACGTATCCTATCTATACACCTCTCTACTGTCCATATACATATCCTATCTATACACCTCTCTACTGTCCATATACGTATCCTATCTATACACCTCTCTACTGTCCATATACGTATCCTATCTATACACCTCTGTATTGTCTATATACATATCCTATCTATACACCTCTCTACTGTCCATATACGTATCCTATCTATACACCTCTCTACTGTCCATATACGTATCCTATCTATTCACCTCTCTACTATCCATATACGTATCCTATCTATACACCTGTCTACTGTCCATTTACGTATCCTATCTATACACTTCTCTACTGTCCATATACATATCCTATCTATACACCTCTCTACTGTCCATATACGTATCCTATCTATACACCTCTCTACTGTCCATATATGTATCCTATCTATACACCTCTCTACTGTCCATATATGTATCCTATCTATACACCTCTCTACTGTCCATATAGATATCCTATCTATACACCTCTCTACTGTCCATATACGTATCCTATCTATACACCTCTCTACTGTCCATATACGTATCCTATCTATACACCTCTCTACTGTCCATATACGTATCCTATCTATACACCTCTCTACTGTCCATATACGTATCCTATCTATACACCTCTCTACTGTCCATATACGTATCCTATCTATACACCTCTCTACTGTCCATATACGTATCCTATCTATACACCTCTCTACTGTCCATATACGTATCCTATCTATACACCTCTCTACTGTCCATATACGTATCCTATCTATACACCTCTCTACTGTCCATATACGTATTCTATCTATACACCTCTCTACTGTCCATATACGTATCCTATCTATACACCTCTCTACTGTCCATATACGTATCCTATCTATACACCTCTCTACTGTCCATATACGTATCCTATCTATACACCTCTCTACTGTCCATACACATATCCTATCTATACACCTCTCTACTGTCCATATACATATCCTATCTATACACCTCTCTACTGTCCATATACATATCCTATCTATACACTTCTCTACTGTCCATACACATATCCTATCTATACACCTCTCTACTGTCCATACACGTATCCTATCTATACACCTCTCTACTGTCCATATACGTATCCTATCTATACACCTCTCTACTGTCCATATACATATCCTATCTATTCACCTCTCTACTGTCCATATACGTATCCTATCTATACACCTCTCTACTTTCCATATACGTATCCTATCTATACACCTCTCTACTGTCCATATACGTATCCTATCTATACACCTCTCTACTGTCCATATACGTATCCTATCTATACACCTCTCTACTGTCCATATACGTATCCTATCTATACACATCTCTACTGTCCATATACGTATCCTATCTATACACCTCTCTACTGTCCATATACATATCCTATCTATACACCTCTCTACTGTCCATATACGTATCCTATCTATACACCTCTCTACTGTCCATATACGTATCCTATCTATACACCTCTCTACTGTCCATATACGTATCCTATCTATACACCTCTCTACTGTCCATATACGTAGCCTATCTATACACCTCTCTACTGTCCATATACGTATCCTATCTATACACCTCTCTACTGTCCATATACGTATCCTATCTATACACCTCTCTACTCTCTATATACATATCCTATCTATACACCTCTCTACTGTCCATATACATATCCTATCTATACACCTCTCTACTGTCCATATACGTATCCTATCTATACACCTCTCTACTGTCCATATACGTATCCTATCTATACACCTCTCTACTGTCCATATACGTATCCTATCTATACACCTCTCTACTGTCCATATACATATCCTATCTATACACCTCTCTACTGTCCATATACGTATCCTATCTATACACCTCTCTACTGTCCATATACGTATCCTATCTATACACCTCTCTACTGTCCATATACGTATCCTATCTATACACCTCTCTACTGTCCATATACATATCCATCTATACACCTCTCTACTGTCCATATACGTATCCTATCTATACACCTCTCTACTGTCCATATACGTATCCTATCTATACACCTCTCTACTGTCCATATACATATCCTATCTATACACCTCTCTACTGTCCATATACGTATCCTATCTATACACCTCTCTACTGTACATATACGTATCCTATCTATACATCTCTCTACTGTCCATATACGTAACCTATCTATACACCTCTCTACTGTCCATATACATATCCTATCTATACATCTCTCTACTGTCCATATACGTATCCTATCTATACACCTCTCTACTGTCCATATACATATCCTATCTATACATCTCTCTACTGTCCATATACGTAACCTATCTATACACCTCTCTACTGTCCATATACATATCCTATCTATACACCTCTCTACTGTCCATATACATATCCTATCTATACACCTCCCTACTGTCCATATACGTATCCTATCTATACACTTCTCTACTGTCCATATACATATCCTATCTATACACTTCTCTACAGTCCATATATATATCCTATCTATACACTTCTCTACTGTCCATATACGTATCCTATCTATACACCTCTCTACTGTCCATATACATATCCTATCTATACACCTCTCTCCTGTCCATATACATATCCTATCTATACACCTCCCTACTGTCCATATACGTATCCTATCTATACACCTCTCTACTGTCCATATACGTATCCTATCTATACACCTCTCTCCTGTCCATATACATATCCTATCTATACACCTGTCTACTGTCCATATACGTATCCTATCTATACACCTCTCTACTGTCCATATACGTATCCTATCTATACACCTCTCTACTGTCCATATACGTATCCTATCTATACACCTCTCTACTGTCCATATACGTATCCTATCTATACACCTCTCTACTGTCCATATACATATCCTATCTATACACCTCTCTACTGTCCATATACGTATCCTATCTATACACCTCTCTACTGTCCATATACGTATCCTATTTATACACCTCTCTACTGTCCATATACGTATCCTATCTATACACCTCTCTACTGTCCATATACGTATCCTATCTATACACCTCTCTACTGTCCATATACGTATCCTATCTATACACCTCTCTACTGTCCATATACAAATCCTATCTATACACCTCTCTACTGTCCATATACATATCCTATCTATACACCTCTCTACTGTCCATATATGTAGCCTATCTATACACCTCTCTACTGTCCATATACGTATCCTATCTATACACCTCTCTACTGTCCATATATGTATCCTATCTATACACCTCTCTACTCTCTATATACATATCCTATCTATACACCTCTCTACTGTCCATATACATATCCTATCTATACACCTCTCTACTGTCCATATACGTATCCTATCTATACACCTCTCTACTGTCCATATACGTATCCTATCTATACACCTCTCTACTGTCCATATACGTATCCTATCTATACACCTCTCTACTGTCCATATACGTATCCTATCTATACACCTCTCTACTGTCCATATACGTATCCTATCTATACACCTGTCTACTGCTCATATACATATCCTATCTATACACCTCTCTACTGTCCATATACATATCCTATCTACACACCTCTCTACTGTCCATATACGTATCCTATCTATACACCTCTCTACTTTCCATATACGTATCCTATCTTTACACCTCTCTACTGTCCATATACGTATCCTATCTATACACCTCTCTACTGTCCATATACATATCCTATCTATACACCTCTCTACTGTCCATATACGTATCTTATCTATACACCTCTCTACTGTCCATATACGTATCCTCTCTATACACCTCTCTACTGTCCATACACCTCTCTCCTGTCCATATACATATCCTATCTATACACCTCCCTACTGTCCATATACGTATCCTATCTATACACCTCTCTACTGTCCATATACGTATCCTATCTATACACCTCTCTACTGTCCATATACGTATCCTATCTATACACCTCTCTACTGTCCATATATGTATCCTATCTATACACCTCTCTACTGTCCATACACCTCTCTACTGTCCATATACATATCCTATCTATACACCTCTCTACTGTCCATACACATATCCTATCTATACACCTGTCTACTGTCCATATACGTATCCTATCTATACACCTCTCTACTGTCCATATACGTATCCTATCTATACACCTCTCTACTGTCCATATACATATCCTATCTATTCACCTCTCTACTGTCCATATACGTATCCTATCTATAAACCTCTCTACTGTCCATATATGTATCCTATCTATACACCTCTCTACTGTCCATACACCTCTCTACTGTCCATATACATATCCTATCTATACACCTCTCTACTGTCCATACACATATCCTATCTATACACCTGTCTACTGTCCATATACGTATCCTATCTATACACCTCTCTACTGTCCATATACGTATCCTATCTATACACCTCTCTACTGTCCATATACATATCCTATCTATTCACCTCTCTACTGTCCATATACGTATCCTATCTATACACCTTTCTACTGTCCATATAGATATCCTATCTATACACCTCTCTACTGTCCATATACATATCCTATCTATACACCTCTCTACTGTCCATATACGTATCCTATCTATACACCTCTCTACTGTCCATATACGTATCCTATCTATACACCTCTCTATTGTCCATATACATATCCTATCTATACACCTCTCTACTGTCCATATACGTATCCTATCTATACACCTCTCTACTGTCCATATACGTATCCTATCTATTCACCTCTCTACTATCCATATACGTATCCTATCTATACACCTGTCTACTGTCCATATACGTATCCTATCTATACACTTCTCTACTGTCCATATGCATATCCTATCTATACACCTCTCTACTGTCCATATACATATCCTATCTATACACCTCTCTACTGTCCATATACGTATCCTATCTATACACCTCTCTACTGTCCATATATGTATCCTATCTATACACCTCTCTACTCTCTATATACATATCCTATCTATACACCTCTCTACTGTCCATATACATATCCTATCTATACACCTCTCTACTGTCCATATACGTATCCTATCTATACACCTCTCTACTGTCCATATACGTATCCTATCTATACACCTCTCTACTGTCCATATACGTATCCTATCTATACACCTCTCTACTGTCCATATACGTATCCTATCTTTACACCTCTCTACTGTCCATATACGTATCCTATCTATACACCTCTCTACTGTCCATATACGTATCCTATCTATACACCTCTCTACTGTCCATACACCTCTCTCCTGTCCATATACATATCCTATCTATACACCTGTCTACTGTTCATATAGATATCCTATCTATACACCTCTCTACTGTCCATATACGTATCCTATCTATACACCTCTCTACTGTCCATATACGTATCCTATCTATACACCTCTCTACTGTCCATATATGTATCCTATCTATACACCTCTCTACTGTCCATATACGTATCCTATCTATACACCTCTCTACTGTCCATATACGTATCCTATCTATACACCTCTCTACTGTCCATATACGTATCCTATCTATACACCTCTCTACTGTCCATACACCTCTCTCCTGTCCATATACATATCCTATCTATACACCTGTCTACTGTCCATATACATATCCTATCTATACACCTCTCTACTGTCCATATACGTATCCTATCTATACACCTCTCTACTGTCCATATACGTATCCTATCTATACACCTCTCTACTGTCCATATACGTATCCTATCTATACACCTCTCTACTGTCCATATACGTATCCTATCTTTACACCTCTCTACTGTCCATATACGTATCCTATCTATACACCTCTCTACTGTCCATATACGTATCCTATCTATACACCTCTCTACTGTCCATACACCTCTCTCCTGTCCATATACATATCCTATCTATACACCTGTCTACTGTCCATATAGATATCCAATCTATACACCTCTCTACTGTCCATATACGTATCCTATCTATACACCTCTCTACTGTCCATATACGTATCCTATCTATACACCTCTCTACTGTCCATATACGTATCCTATCTATACACCTCTCTACTGTCCATATACGTATCCTATCTATACACCTCTCTACTGTCCATATATGTATCCTATCTATACACCTCTCTACTCTCTATATACATATCCTATCTATACACCTCTCTACTGTCCATATACATATCCTATCTATACACCTCTCTACTGTCCATATACGTATCCTATCTATACACCTCTCTACTGTCCATATACGTATCCTATCTATACACCTCTCTACTGTCCATATACGTATCCTATCTATACACCTCTCTACTGTCCATATACGTATCCTATCTTTACACCTCTCTACTGTCCATATACGTATCCTATCTATACACCTCTCTACTGTCCATATACGTATCCTATCTATACACCTCTCTACTGTCCATACACCTCTCTCCTGTCCATATACATATCCTATCTATACACCTGTCTACTGTTCATATAGATATCCTATCTATACACCTCTCTACTGTCCATATACGTATCCTATCTATACACCTCTCTACTGTCCATATACGTATCCTATCTATACACCTCTCTACTGTCCATATATGTATCCTATCTATACACCTCTCTACTGTCCATATACGTATCCTATCTATACACCTCTCTACTGTCCATATACGTATCCTATCTATACACCTCTCTACTGTCCATATACGTATCCTATCTATACACCTCTCTACTGTCCATACACCTCTCTCCTGTCCATATACATATCCTATCTATACACCTGTCTACTGTCCATATACATATCCTATCTATACACCTCTCTACTGTCCATATACGTATCCTATCTATACACCTCTCTACTGTCCATATACGTATCCTATCTATACACCTCTCTACTGTCCATATACGTATCCTATCTATACACCTCTCTACTGTCCATATACGTATCCTATCTTTACACCTCTCTACTGTCCATATACGTATCCTATCTATACACCTCTCTACTGTCCATATACGTATCCTATCTATACACCTCTCTACTGTCCATACACCTCTCTCCTGTCCATATACATATCCTATCTATACACCTGTCTACTGTCCATATAGATATCCAATCTATACACCTCTCTACTGTCCATATACGTATCCTATCTATACACCTCTCTACTGTCCATATACGTATCCTATCTATACACCTCTCTACTGTCCATATACGTATCCTATCTATACACCTCTCTACTGTCCATATACGTATCCTATCTATACACCTCTCTACTGTCCATATATGTATCCTATCTATACACCTCTCTACTGTCCATATACGTATCCTATCTATACACCTCTCTACTGTCCATATACGTATCCTATCTATACACCTCTCTACTGTCCATATACGTATCCTATCTATACACCTCTCTACTGTCCATACACCTCTCTCCTGTCCATATACATATCCTATCTATACACCTGTCTACTGTCCATATACATATCCTATCTATACACCTCTCTACTGTCCATATACGTATCCTATCTATACACCTCTCTACTGTCCATATACGTATCCTATCTATACACCTCTCTACTGTCCACATATGTATCCTATCTATACACCTCTCTACTGTCCATATACATATCCTATCTATACACCTCTCTACTGTCCATACACCTCTATACTGTCCATACACCTCTCTACTGTCCGTATACCTCTCTACTCTCCATATACATATCCTATCTATACACCTCTCTACTATCCATATACGTATCCTATCTATACACCTCTCTACTATCCATATACGTATCCTATCTATACACCTCTCTACTATCCATATACGTATCCTATCTATACACCTCTCTACTATCCATATACGTATCCTATCTAAACACCTCTCTACTATCCATATACGTATCCTATCTATACACCTCTCTACTATCCATATACGTATCCTATCTATACACCTCTCTACTGTCCATATACGTATCCTATCTATACACCTCTCTACTGTCCATATACATATTCTATCTATACACCTCTCTACTGTCCATATACGTATCCTATCTATACACCTCTCTACTGTCCATATATGTATCCTATCTATACACCTCTCTACTGTCCATATAGATATCCTATCTATACACCTCTCTACTGTCCATATACGTATCCTATCTATACACCTCTCTACTGTCCATATACGTATCCTATCTATACACCTCTCTACTGTCCATATACGTATCCTATCTATACACCTCTCTACTGTCCATATACGTATCCTATCTATACACCTCTCTACTGTCCATATACGTATCCTATCTATACACCTCTCTACTGTCCATATACGTATCCTATCTATACACCACTCTACTGTCCATATACGTATCCTATCTATACACCTCTCTACTGTCCATATACGTATCCTATCTATACACCTCTCTACTGTCCATATACGTATCCTATCTATACACCTCTCTACTGTCCATATACGTATCCTATCTATACACCTCTCTACTGTCCATATACGTATCCTATCTATACACCTCTCTACTGTCCATATACGTATTCTTCCTATACAACTCTCTACTGTCCACATACGTATCCTATCTATACACCTCTCTACTGTCCATATACGTATCCTATCTATACACCTCTCTACTGTCCATATACGTATCCTATCTATACACCTCTCTACTGTCTATATACGTATCCTATCTATACACCTCTCTACTGTCCATATACGTATCCTATCTATACACCTCTCTACTGTCCATATACGTATCCTATCTATACACCTCTCTACTGTCCATACACATATCCTATCTATACACCTCTCTACTGTCCATATACATATCCTATCTATACACCTCTCTACTGTTCATATACATATCCTATCTATACACCTCTCTACTGTCCATATACATATCCTATCTATACACTTCTCTACTGTCCATACACATATCCTATCTATACACCTCTCTACTGTCCATACACGTATCCTATCTATACACCTCTCTACTGTCCATATACGTATCCTATCTATACACCTCTCTACTGTCCATATACATATCCTATCTATTCACCTCTCTACTGTCCATATACGTATCCTATCTATACACCTCTCTACTTTCCATATACGTATCCTATCTATACACCTCTCTACTATCCATATACGTATCCTATCTATACACCTCTCTACTGTCCATATACGTATCCTATCTATACACCTCTCTACTGTCCATATACGTATCCTATCTATACACCTCTCTACTGTCCATATACGTATCCTATCTATACACATCTCTACTGTCCATATACGTATCCTATCTATACACATCTCTACTGTCCATATACGTATCCTATCTATACACCTCTCTACTGTCCATATACATATCCTATCTATACACCTCTCTACTGTCCATATACGTAGCCTATCTATACACCTCTCTACTGTCCATATACGTATCCTATCTATACACCTCTCTACTGTCCATATATGTATCCTATCTATACACCTCTCTACTCTCTATATACATATCCTATCTATACACCTCTCTACTGTCCATATACATATCCTATCTATACACCTCTCTACTGTCCATATACGTATCCTATCTATACACCTCTCTACTGTCCATATACGTATCCTATCTATACACCTCTCTACTGTCCATATACGTATCCTATCTATACACCTCTCTACTCTCTATATACATATCCTATCTATACACCTCTCTACTGTCCATATACATATCCTATCTATACACCTCTCTACTATCCATATACGTATCCTATCTATACACCTCTCTACTGTCCATATACGTATCCTATCTATACACCTCTCTACTGTCCATATACGTATCCTATCTATACACCTCTCTACTGTCCATATACGTATCCTATCTATACACCTCTCTACTATCCATATACGTATCCTATCTATACACCTCTCTACTATCCATATACGTATCCTATCTAAACACCTCTCTACTATCCATATACGTATCCTATCTATACACCTCTCTACTATCCATATACGTATCCTATCTATACACCTCTCTACTGTCCATATACGTATCCTATCTATACACCTCTCTACTGTCCATATACATATTCTATCTATACACCTCTCTACTGTCCATATACGTATCCTATCTATACACCTCTCTACTGTCCATATATGTATCCTATCTATACACCTCTCTACTGTCCATATAGATATCCTATCTATACACCTCTCTACTGTCCATATACGTATCCTATCTATACACCTCTCTACTGTCCATATACGTATCCTATCTATACACCTCTCTACTGTCCATATACGTATCCTATCTATACACCTCTCTACTGTCCATATACGTATCCTATCTATACACCTCTCTACTGTCCATATACGTATCCTATCTATACACCTCTCTACTGTCCATATACGTATCCTATCTATACACCTCTCTACTGTCCATATACGTATCCTATCTATACACCTCTCTACTGTCCATATACGTATCCTATCTATACACCTCTCTACTGTCCATATACGTATCCTATCTATACACCTCTCTACTGTCCATATACGTATCCTATCTATACACCTCTCTACTGTCCATATACGTATCCTATCTATACAACTCTCTACTGTCCACATACGTATCCTATCTATACACCTCTCTACTGTCCATATACGTATCCTATCTATACACCTCTCTACTGTCCATATACGTATCCTATCTATACACCTCTCTACTGTCCATATACGTATCCTATCTATACACCTCTCTACTGTCCATGTACGTATCCTATCTATACACCTCTCTACTGTCCATATACGTATCCTATCTATACACCTCTCTACTGTCCATACACATATCCTATCTATACACCTCTCTACTGTCCATATACATATCCTATCTATACACCTCTCTACTGTCCATATACATATCCTATCTATACACCTCTCTACTGTCCATACACATATCCTATCTATACACTTCTCTACTGTCCATACACATATCCTATCTATACACCTCTCTACTGTCCATACACGTATCCTATCTATACACCTCTCTACTGTCCATATACATATCCTATCTATTCACCTCTCTACTGTCCATATACGTATCCTATCTATACACCTCTCTACTTTCCATATACGTATCCTATCTATACACCTCTCTACTATCCATATACGTATCCTATCTATACACCTCTCTACTGTCCATATACGTATCCTATCTATACACCTCTCTACTGTCCATATACGTATCCTATCTATACACCTCTCTACTATCCATATACGTATCCTATCTATACACCTCTCTACTATCCATATACGTATCCTATCTATTCACCTCTCTACTGTCCATATACGTATCCTATCTATACACCTCTCTACTATCCATATACGTATCCTATCTATACACCTCTCTACTGTCCATATACGTATCCTATCTATACACCTCTCTACTGTCCATATACATATTCTATCTATACACCTCTCTACTGTCCATATAGATATCCTATCTATACACCTCTCTACTGTCCATATACGTATCCTATCTATACACCTCTCTACTGTCCATATACGTATCCTATCTATACACCTCTCTACTGTCCATATACGTATCCTATCTATACACCTCTCTACTGTCCATATACGTATCCTATCTATACATCTCTCTACTGTCCATATACGTATCCTATCTATACACCTCTCTACTGTCCATATACGTATCCTATCTATACACCTCTCTACTGTCCATATACGTATCCTATCTATACACCTCTCTACTGTCCATATACGTATCCTATCTATACACCTCTCTACTGTCCATATACGTATCCTATCTATACACCTCTCTACTGTCCATACACATATCCTATCTATACACCTCTCTACTGTCCATATACATATCCTATCTATACACCTCTCTACTGTCCATATACATATCCTATCTATACACCTCTCTACTGTCCATATACATATCCTATCTATACACTTCTCTACTGTCCATACACATATCCTATCTATACACCTCTCTACTGTCCATACACGTATCCTATCTATACACCTCTCTACTGTCCATATACGTATCCTATCTATACACCTCTCTACTGTCCATATACATATCCTATCTATTCACCTCTCTACTGTCCATATACGTATCCTATCTATACACCTCTCTACTTTCCATATACGTATCCTATCTATACACCTCTCTACTGTCCATATACATATCCTATCTATTCACCTCTCTACTGTCCATATACGTATCCTATCTATACACCTCTCTACTATCCATATACGTCTCCTATCTATACACTTCTCTACTGTCCATATACATATCCTATCTATACACCTCTCTACTGTCCATATACGTATCCTATCTATACACCTCTCTACTGTCCATATACGTATCCTATCTATACACCTCTCTACTGTCCATATACGTATCCTATCTATACACCTCTCTACTGTCCATATACGTATCCTATCTATACACATCTCTACTGTCCATATACGTATCCTATCTATACACCTCTCTACTGTCCATATACATATCCTATCTATACACCTCTCTACTGTCCATATACGTAGCCTATCTATACACCTCTCTACTGTCCATATACGTATCCTATCTATACACCTCTCTACTGTCCATATATGTATCCTATCTATACACCTCTCTACTCTCTATATACATATCCTATCTATACACCTCTCTACTGTCCATATACATATCCTATCTATACACCTCTCTACTGTCCATATACGTATCCTATCTATACACCTCTCTACTGTCCATATACGTATCCTATCTATACACCTCTCTACTGTCCATATACATATCCTATCTATACACCTCTCTACTCTCTATATACATATCCTATCTATACACCTCTCTACTGTCCATATACATATCCTATCTATACACCTCTCTACTGTCCATATACGTATCCTATCTATACACCTCTCTACTGTCCATATACGTATCCTATCTATACACCTCTCTACTCTCTATATACATATCCTATCTATACACCTCTCTACTGTCCATATACGTATCCTATCTATACACCTCTCTACTGTCCATATACGTATCCTATCTATACACCTCTCTACTGTCCATACACCTCTCTCCTGTCCATATACGTATCCTATCTATACACCTCCCTACTGTCCATATACATATCCTATCTATACACCTCTCTACTGTCCATATACGTATACTATCTATACACCTCCCTACTGTCCATATACATATCCTATCTATACACCTCTCTCCTGTCCATATACATATCCTATCTATAAACCTCTCTACTGTCCATATACATATCCTATCTATACACCTCTCTACTGTCCATATACGTATCCTATCTATACACCTCTCTACTGTCCATACACGTATCCTATCTATACACCTCCCTACTGTCCATATACATATCCTATCTATACACCTCTCTACTGTCCATATACATATCCTATCTATTCACCTCTCTACTGTCCATATACGTATCCTATCTATACACCTCTCTACTGTCCATATACATATCCTATCTATACACCTCTCTACTGTCCATATACATATCCTATCTATACACCTGTCTACTGTCCATATACATATCCTATCTATTCACCTCTCTACTGTCCATATACATATCCTATCTATTCACCTCTCTACTTCTCTACTGTCCATATACGTATCCTATCTATACACCTCTCTACTGTCCATATACATATCCTATCTATACACCTCTCTACTGTCCATATACGTATCCTATCTATACACCTCTCTACTGTCCATATACATATCCTATCTATACACCTGTCTACTGTCCATACACATATCCTATCTATACACCTGTCTACTGTCCATATACATATCCTATCTATACACCTCTCTACTGTCCATATACATATCCTATCTATACACCTCTCTACTGTCCATATACGTATCCTATCTATACACCTCTCTACTGTCCATATACGTATCCTATCTATACACCTCTCTACTGTCCATATACGTATCCTATCTATACACCTCTCTACTGTCCATATACGTATCCTATCTATACACCTCTCTACTGTCCATATACATATCCTATCTATACATCTCTCTACTGTCCATATACGTAACCTATCTATACACCTCTCTACTGTCCATATACATATCCTATCTATACACCTCTCTACTGTCCATATACGTATCCTATCTATACACCTCTCTACTGTCCATATACATATCCTATCTATACACCTCTCTCCTGTCCATATACATATCCTATCTATACACCTCCCTACTGTCCATATACGTATCCTATCTATACACTTCTCTACTGTCCATATACGTATCCTATCTATACACCTCTCTACTGTCCATATAGATATCCTATCTATACACCTCTCTACTGTCCATATACGTATCCTATCTATACACCTCTCTACTGTCCATATACGTATCCTATCTATACACCTCTCTACTGTCCATATACGTATCCTATCTATACACCTGTCTACTGTCCATATACATATCCTATCTATACACCTCTCTACTGTCCATATACGTATCCTATCTATACACCTCTCTACTGTCCATATACGTATCCTATCTATACACCTCTCTACTGTCCATACACCTCTCCCCTGTCCATATACATATCCTATCTATACACCTCCCTACTGTCCATATACGTATCCTATCTATACACCTCTCTACTGTCCATATACATATTCTATCTATACACCTCTCTACTGTCCATATACGTATCCTATCTATACACCTCCCTACTGTCCATATACATATCCTATCTATACACCTCTCTCCTGTCCATATACATATTCTATCTATACACCTCCCTACTGTCCATATACATATCCTATCTATACACCTCTCTCCTGTCCATATACATATCCTATCTATACACCTCTCTACTGTCCATATACGTATCCTATCTATACACCTCTCTACTGTCCATATACATATCCTATCTATACACCTCTCTACTGTCCATACACATATCCTATCTATACACCTGTCTACTGTCCATATACGTATCCTATCTATACACCTCTCTACTGTCCATATACGTATCCTATATATACACCTCTCTACTGTCCATATACATATCCTATCTTTTCACCTCTCTACTGTCCATATACGTATCCTATCTATACACCTCTCTACTGTCCATATAGATATCCTATCTATACACCTCTCTACTGTCCATATACATATCCTATCTATACACCTCTCTACTGTCCATATACGTA
This sequence comes from Hyla sarda, assembly GCF_029499605.1. Taxonomy (NCBI): domain Eukaryota; kingdom Metazoa; phylum Chordata; class Amphibia; order Anura; family Hylidae; genus Hyla; species Hyla sarda. The sequence goes on along the minus strand of NC_079193.1, from coordinate 7,829,725 downwards.
TCCTATCTATACACCTCTCTACTGTCCATATACGTATCCTATCTATACACCTCTCTATTGTCCATATACATATCCTATCTATGCACCTCTCTACTGTCCATATACGTATCCTATCTATACACCTCCCTACTGTCCATATACGTATCCTATCTATTCACCTCTCTACTATCCATATACGTATCCTATCTATACACCTCTCTACTGTCCATATACGTATCCTATCTATACACCTCTCTACTATCCATATACGTATCCTATCTATTCACCTCTCTACTGTCCATATACGTATCCTATCTATACACCTCTCTACTGTCCATATACAAATCCTATCTATACACCTCTCTACTGTCCATATACATATCCTATCTATACACCTCTCTACTGTCCATATACATATCCTATCTATACACCTCTCTACTGTCCATATACATATCCTATCTATACACCTCTCTACTGTCCATATACGTATCCTATCTATACACCTCTCTACTGTCCATATATGTATCCTATCTATACACCTCTCTACTCTCTATATACATATCCTATCTATACACCTCTCTACTGTCCATATACATATCCTATCTATACACCTCTCTACTTTCCATATACGTATCCTATCTATACACCTCTCTACTGTCCATATACGTATCCTATCTTTACACCTCTCTACTGTCCATATACGTATCCTATCTATACACCTCTCTACTGTCCATATACGTATCCTATCTATACACCTCTCTACTGTCCATATACGTATCCTATCTATACACCTCTCTTATGTCCATACACCTCTCTCCTGTCCATATACATATCCTATCTATACACCTGTCTACTGTCCATATTGATATCCTATCTATACACCTCTCTACTGTCCATATACGTATCCTATCTATACACCTCTCTACTGTCCATATACGTATCCTATCTATACAACTCTCTACTGTCCACATACGTATCCTATCTATACACCTCTCTACTGTCCATATACGTATCCTATCTATACACCTCTCTACTGTCCATATACGTATCCTATCTATACACCTCTCTACTGTCCATATACGTATCCTATCTATACACCTCTCTACTGTCCATATACGTATCCTATCTATACACCTCTCTACTGTCCATATACGTATCCTATCTATACACCTCTCTACTGTCCATACACATATCCTATCTATACACCTCTCTACTGTCCATATACATATCCTATCTATACACCTCTCTACTGTCCATATACATATCCTATCTATACACCTCTCTACTGTCCATATACATATCCTATCTATACACTTCTCTACTGTCCATACACATATCCTATCTATACACCTCTCTACTGTCCATACACGTATCCTATCTATACACCTCTCTACTGTCCATATACGTATCCTATCTATACACCTCTCTACTGTCCATATACATATCCTATCTATTCACCTCTCTACTCTCCATATACGTATCCTATCTATACACCTCTCTACTTTCCATATACGTATCCTATCTATACACCTCTCTACTATCCATATACGTATCCTATCTATACACCTCTCTACTGTCCATATACGTATCCTATCTATACACCTCTCTACTGTCCATATACGTATCCTATCTATACACCTCTCTACTGTCCATATACCTATTCTATCTATACACCTCTCTACTGTCCATATACGTATCCTATCTATACACCTCTCTACTGTCCATATACATATCCTATCTATACACCTCTCTACTGTCCATATACGTAGCCTATCTATACACCTCTCTACTGTCCATATACATATCCTATCTATACACCTCTCTACTGTCCATATACGTAGCCTATCTATACACCTGTCTACTGTCCATATACGTATCCTATCTATACACCTCTCTACTGTCCATATACATATCCTATCTATACACCTCTCTACTGTCCATATACGTAGCCTATCTATACACCTCTCTACTGTCCATATACGTATCCTATCTATACACCTCTCTACTGTCCATATATGTATCCTATCTATACACCTCTCTACTCTCTATATACATATCCTATCTATACACCTCTCTACTGTCCATATACATATCCTATCTATACACCTCTCTACTGTCCATATACGTATCCTATCTATACACCTCTCTACTGTCCATATACGTATCCTATCTATACACCTCTCTACTGTCCATATACGTATCCTATCTATACACCTCTCTACCGTCCATATACATATCCATCTATACACCTCTCTACTGTCCATATACGTATCCTATCTATACACCTCTCTACTGTCCATATACGTATCCTATCTATACACCTCTCTACTGTCCATACACCTCTCTCCTGTCCATATACATATCCTATCTATACACCTCCCTACTGTCCATAAACATATCCTATCTATACACCTCTCTACTGTCCATATACGTATCCTATCTATACACCTCCCTACTGTCCATATACATATCCTATCTATACACCTCTCTCCTGTCCATATACATATCCTATCTATAAACCTCCCTACTGTCCATATACATATCCTATCTATACACCTGTCTACTGTCCATATACGTATCCTATCTATACACCTCTCTACTGTCCATACACGTATCCTATCTATACACCTCCCTACTGTCCATATACATATCCTATCTATACACCTCTCTACTGTCCATATACATATCCTATCTATTCACCTCTCTACTGTCCATATACATATCCTATCTATACACCTCTCTACTGTCCATATACATATCCTATCTATACACCTCTCTACTGTCCATATACATATCCTATCTATTCACCTCTCTACTGTCCATATACATATCCTATCTATTCACCTCTCTACTGTCCATATACATATCCTATCTATACACCTGTCTACTGTCCATATACATATCCTATCTAGTCACCTCTCTACTGTCCATATACGTATCCTATCTATACACCTCTCTACTGTCCATATACGTATCCTATCTATACACTTCTCTACTGTCCATATACATATCCTATCTATACACCTCTCTACTGTCCATATACGTATCCTATCTATACACCTCTCTCCTGTCCATGTACGTATCCTATCTATACACCTCTTTACTGTCCATATACATATCCTATCTATACACCTCTCTACTGTCCATATACGTATCCTATCTATACACCTCTCTACTGTCCATATACGTATCCTATCTATACACCTCTCTACTGTCCATATACGTATCCTATCTATACACCTCTCTACTGTCCATATACGTATCCTATCTATACACCTCTCTACTGTCCATATACATATCCTATCTATACACCTCTCTACTGTCCATATACATATCCTATCTATTCACCTCTCTACTGTCCATATACATATCCTATCTATACACCTCTCTACTGTCCATATACATATCCTATCTATACACCTCTCTACTGTCCATATACATATCCTATCTATTCACCTCTCTACTGTCCATATACATATCCTATCTATTCACCTCTCTACTGTCCATATACATATCCTATCTATACACCTGTCTACTGTCCATATACATATCCTATCTAGTCACCTCTCTACTGTCCATATACGTATCCTATCTATACACCTCTCTACTGTCCATATACGTATCCTATCTATACACTTCTCTACTGTCCATATACATATCCTATCTATACACCTCTCTACTGTCCATATACGTATCCTATCTATACACCTCTCTCCTGTCCATGTACGTATCCTATCTATACACCTCTTTACTGTCCATATACATATCCTATCTATACACCTCTCTACTGTCCATATACGTATCCTATCTATACACCTCTCTACTGTCCATATACGTATCCTATCTATACACCTCTCTACTGTCCATATACGTATCCTATCTATACACCTCTCTACTGTCCATATACGTATCCTATCTATACACCTCTCTACTGTCCATATACATATCCTATCTATACACCTCTCTACTGTCCATATACGTATCCTATCTATACACCTCTCTACTGTCCATATACATATCCTATCTATACACCTCTCTACTGTCCATATACGTATCCTATCTATACACCTCTCCTGTCCATATACGTATCCTATCTATACACCTGTCTACTGTCCATATACGTATCCTATCTATACACCTCTCTACTGTCCATATACATATCCTATCTATACACCTCTCTACTGTCCATATACATATCCATCTATACACGTCTCTACTGTCCATATACATATCCTATCTATACACCTGTCTACTGTCCATATACATATCCTATCTATTCACCTCTCTACTGTCCATATACATATCCTATCTATACACCTCTCTACTGTCCATATACGTATCCTATCTATACACCTCTCTACTGTCCATATACGTATCCTATCTATACACCTCTCTACTGTCCATATACGTATCCTATCTATACACCTCCCTACTGTCCATATACATATCCTATCTATACACCTCTCTACTGTCCATATACGTATCCTATCTATACACCTCTCTACTGTCCATATACGTATCCTATCTATACACCTCTCTACTGTCCATATACATATCCTATCTATACACTTCTCTACTGTCCATATACGTATCCTATCTATACACCTCCCTACTGTCCATATACATATCCTATCTATACACCTCTCTACTGTCCATATACGTATCCTATCTATACACCTCTCTACTGTCCATATACGTATCCTATCTATACACCTCTCTACTGTCCATATACGTATCCTATCTATACACCTCTCTACTGTCCATATACGTATCCTATCTATACACCTCTCTACTGTCCATATACGTATCCTATCTATACACCTCTCTACTGTCCATATACATATTCTATCTATACACCTCTCTACTGTCCATATACATATCCTATCTATACACCTCTCTACTGTCCATATACATATCCTATCTATACACCTCTCTACTGTCTATACACCTCTCTACTGTCCATATACATATCCTATCTATACACCTCTCTACTGTCCATATACGTATCCTATCTATACACCTCTCTACTGTCCATATACATATCCTATCTATACACCTCTCTACTGTCCATATACGTATCCTATCTATACACCTCTCTACTGTCCATATACGTATCCTATCTATACACCTCTCTACTGTCCATATACGTATCCTATCTATACATCTCTCTACTGTCCATACACCCCTCTCCTGTCCATACACCTCTCTCCTGTCCATACACCTCTCTACTGTCCATACACCTCTCTACTGTCCATACACCTCTCTCCTGTCCATATACCTCTATACTGTCCATACACCTCTCTACTGTCCATACACCTCTCTACTGTCCATACACCTCTCTCCTGTCCATACACCTCTCTACTGTCCATACACCTCTCTACTGTCCATACACCTCTCTACTGTCCATACACCCCTCTCCTGTCCATACACCTCTCTACTGTCCATACACCTCTCTCCTGTCCATACACCTCTCTACTGTCCATACACCTCTCTACTGTCCATACACCTCTCTCCTGTCCATATACCTCTCTACTGTCCATACACCTCTGTACTGTCCATATATGTATCCTATCTATACACCTCTCCTGTCCATACACCTCTCCTGTCTCTATCCTGTCCTGACGCCTCCCCTGTCCCTACCCCTTACCTGTCCATACATGTCTTCTGTCCCTATGCTGCCCCGTTCCTAAATTTCTTCCATATCTATAAATTCCCTGTCCCTACACCCTTCCGTCTGCACGTTTCTCTCATCTGTACCCTTCTCCTGCCCCTATGTCTCCAGAAGCCTCATTTCCCTGCAGTTTCTGTTCTGGTTACTACTAAATGCCCGATAAACATTGGAGTAGACATGGCCCTCACTGGCTCCACCATTAGCATTGCGAGCCCGACTCCCCACACAATCAGATATGGAGGGTCGGTCCTAACAATGCTCATAATTATATTAAGCGTTTAATATCAGCTACCACAACCAGCAATGTAATCTCTTGGTATTTCGTATGCTGGCGGGGGTCATGGGCATTGCATCACATTTAGGTAATTATGTTCCTTTCTTGTCTTTAGAGAAGGATTTGTACTCTGCGGTGAATGAGCCCTCTTACGCAGTCCTCCCCGTAGCCACTGCCTCTTGCTGAGTTATTCTCATATTATCCTTAGAACACAAAGCGCCAAGGCCTCTGACGTTTTCTCTGAAGCCTCATTTACACTGACCTGTCCTCGCCGAGCCTGAGAATGGCAATGAGGCCCCCAGAGCTGCCCCCCGCTGCAATAATATGAGGCGACCCAGTGTGGCCCCGACTGTGCAAGTACTTTTTATCAGAGCCTTTTCTACGTAAATCAGAAAATCCTCAGTTATATCTGTTCTATCTGTTTCTGAGTATAAACATTATAGCTTCGGGCTCCCAATGCAATATCTGTAATGGGACTCCAACCTGTGGCTCTCCATGCTGGGAGTTAGAGTGCTGCAAAAGTAAAAGACCCCTGTATGTGTATATTATTTCCATTAAAGACTAAAAGGGGTACTCTGGTGGAAAACATTTATTTATTTATTTTAAATCAACTGGTGCCAGAAAGTTAAACAGATTTGTAAATTACTTCTATTAAAAAATCTTTACCCTTCCAGTACTTTTTAGCAGCTGTACGTTACAGAGGCAATTCTTTTCTTTTTGAATTTCTTTTTTATCTTGTCCACAGTGCTCTCTGCTGACACCTGATGCCCATATCAGGAACTGTCCATAGCAGGATAAAATCCCCATAGCAAACCTGTTCTGCTCTGGACAGTTCCTGACACGGACAGAGGTGTCAGCAGAGAGCACTGTGGATAAGACAAAAAAGAAATAAAAAAAATAATAGAATTTCCTCTGTAGCATACAGCTGCTAATAAGTACTGGAAGGGTAAAGATTTTTTTAATAGAAGTAATTTACAAATCTGTTTAACTTTGTGGCACCAGTTCATTTAAAAAAAAACAGTTTTCCACTGGAATACCCCCTTTAAATGGGTTATCCAGGAATAGAAAAACTGAGCTAAATTCTTTTATAAACAAAAAAACAGCTCCCTGTCTGTCCCCAGGTTTGGTGTGGTATTACAACTTGACTCCTGAATAACCCCTTAAAGGAGGAATGTATTCTTTGTAAAGTGGCAAAATTCCTAAAATGTTTTGTGCAAGCACCATCTTTACGCAAAGAATGTTGCAAAAAACAAAGATTGCAGAAACTGTGTGTGAATTCAGAGTTTGAGCAAAAATTTTGCACAATTTTGCCACTCTGCACAATGAAGTCATTGAGGTCTTATAATGCAGCAGTACCTGTGTTCCATGACCAAAGTCTTGTGGTGTCAACCTCATCCTATCAGCGCCTAGGCCAGTGTTTCCCAACCAGGGTGCCTCCAGCTGTTGCAAAACTACAACTCCCAGCATGCCCGGACAGCCGGAGGCTGGGAGTTGTAGTTTTGCAACAGCTGGAGGCACCCTGGTTGGGAAACACAGGCCTAGGCGCTGATTTAAGAGGCATGCTGGGAGTTGTAGTTTTGCAACAGCTGGAGGCACCCTGGTTGGGAAACACTGGCCTAGGCGCTGATTTAAGAGGCAGCATCCATGTAAGCCCCAGTTATGAGAAAACACATTGGCAAGATGGTAGCGACAGAACAGGTTGGCTGAGGAGCAGAATGAGGTGGCCGCATGTCTAGTAATCCTACTAGACATCTAAGAAGGCTTCTAAGACATTTATGAAGTTATCTAAGCACTTGTAAAGCTATCTAAATTATTATGAAGCTATCTAGACCTTTAGTTTCTAGCTTCTAAAACATTTTTATTAAGCTTACTATACATTTTAAAGCTTACTAGACAATTAGGCAGCTATCTAACATGTAGTTTCTAGCTCCTGAGACATTTTATTAGCTCTCTACACATCTTTATGAGGCTAACTGAACATTAGCATAGCTCTCTATACCTTTAGTTTCAAGCTGACTAAACAATTGTATTATCTCATACATTTTATTCGCCAACAATGAGTTTCCTGTTAGTACACATAAGGTATACTGGCTATCCGGAAGCTAGGTCACAGTAAGATTGGCTGCTAGGGTCTATCGGCTACACGCTACTTACCCCTAGAGCACTTTACATAACCTACCTAGGTTACTTTAAGAATTAAGTGTTTCATTTGTTAGCTTGCAAGAGCACCTACAGGCCAGGTAGAGCATCTCACACATGCAAAGAGGGAGAAGAAGAAGTGTACCTAACAGTGGCAGGAATTGAATTTCAATAGGCTACAATCCCTAAAGTGTTTTCTTAAGTGAGATATTTACTTTGGTGTATGTACTAGAGAAACTTGAAGTAGTACATTTAAGTGAGTAATCTAGAGTACCGAAAAGTTATAGGCAGAGCATTGAAGTGGGTTATCAAAGGGACTATGTGTGCAGGTACTAAATGTGAATCTTGGTACCTTACGGGTAATTTGCCCTGTGTAGTCCTTTGAGACCGGCCCAACACCACCTCCGAGTCATCAGGAGTTCCTTCACTTGGGGGTTCTGCAAGAACTTCAGTCCCCGAGGGACCAGCTGGAGGGCTGGAAACAGAAGCAATATCTTCGGTTGGACTGGGGGGGTTCTCTGAAGACAGGTGGAGTAGGGGCATCAAGACTTGGAGCAGTCAACGGAGCAGGACTGATGTTTGGTGTAGCAACCAATGGTGGTTGACAGGGAGCAACAGCTATTGGCAACTGGCTAGGTGGAACGGCTACTGGCAACTGTCTGGGTGGAGCAACCAGTGGCGGCTGGCTGGCTGGAGCTGGAAACGGTATACCCCAATACATGGTTAGCTGCTGAGATGGGAACAAAGGAACGTCCATAGTGGAATAAATTCCTTCTCCCGGCACATATTCTCTCACTGGCCTTGTTGGAGGTGGAGTAGAAGTAGCAGGAGGAGTAGAAGGAGGTGGGCCAAGCATATCTTCTTTCAGGCACACTTTTTTTCTATTCCTGTGGACCACCTGTGGCTCGAACCCGTCTTTCTGTACCTCGTATACGTCCGTTTCGGGGTAAGGGACTGCAGTAATGGTGTATGGTTCCTTTTCCCACAATGAGCCCAATTTATGGGTTCTAGGGAATTTTCGGAGCCACACCTTATCTCCAAGCTGTAAGGGCTGAGCCGAAGCATGTCGATTATAATCTTTCTGTTGGCGCTCATGAACTTCACCCATTTTCTTCTCAACAATGTCTTAGGCTTCCTCAATTCTTCGTTGATGCTCTGACACCCAACCTTGGGAAACCTGAGGGGAATTGTTGGTGGGGAAAGGTGCCTGCAGCCCGAAGGTCCGATCCTTTGGCAATTGGCCGTGTCGGCCCATCATCAGGAAAAAAGGCGTATACCCCGTAGAGCAGTGGACAGTGTTGTTGTAAATTTCTAGGAGTTCAGGCAACAGCTGAGGCCACTCTTTGTGATTTGAGACAGAGGCAGCTCTGAGCATTTGGATGAACACTTGATTGATCCTCTCACAGAGCCCATTCCCTTGGGGATGGTAGACCGTCGTCCGGAGCTTCTTGCAGTCATGCAACCGGCAAAGTTCTTGGAACAACTGGGCTTCAAAGGCGGTTCCCCGATCCGTGAGGACCGTTCGGGACACCCCAGAGGTTGGCTCCAATGACGATAGAAGAGCTGAGCAGCAGTCTTGGCGGTAAGATCCTTGACAGGGACCACGACCACCCACTTGCAATAATGATCCACCATGGTTAGAGCATGACAATAGCCAGATCGAGTGGGGGCCAGCTTCACATGATCCAAGGCAACAATCTGGTTCGGCCTCTCCGTACAGATGGGATGTAAAGGGGCTCTTGCGTCCCTTCGGGGATTCTTAATCACATTGCACACGGAGCATTCGGCACACCATTTCTCGATGTCTCCCTGCATCCCAATCCAGTAAAATCTCCTTCTGACAGTGGCCTCTGTCTTATGGACCGCGAAGTGTCCGGATTGATCACGATAGGCATTCAGGACCATGGCTGCATCTCTTCTGGGAACCACAATCTGGTGTATGCGGTCTCCGGAGACTGGGTCCAGGGAATTTCAATAGATCAACCCCTTGTGCAGGAACAGGTGATTCCTCTGCCGCCACAGCCGCTTCAATTCAAAGTCCCCTTGTGTCTTGTGCACCCGAGTGGGCACTTTCTTGTGGAGGCAATAGTTTAAGAGGTCCCGGCTTTCATCCTGAAGTGTCTTCCATGTAGACAAATCTCCAGGGACTTTGGGAGATTCAGGTCCGTCACCCGCCTGGGCAGTTAGAGCACTCTGGCTCATGAACCTTTGGTAGAAGGGAGGCATTTCCACATCTTCCCACACATCTTCAGCAGGAGGTGCTTCTCCCAGGGCCATGCGAGAAAGTACATACGCATTAACATTGGTTTTTCCGCTGCGGTACTTAATGTTGAAATCATAGTTGGCCAACCGAGAGGCCCAGCGCTGTTCAAGAGCTCCCAACTTAGCAGAGTTTAAATGGGCCAAGGGGTTGTTATCAGTGTAGACCGTGAAGGGAGTAGCAGCCAGATAGTCCTTAAACTTCTCAGTAATGGCCAGACCAGGGCCAGGAGCTCCAGTTTGAAGGAGCTATAGTTGGCGTCATTCTTTTCAGCACCTCGGAGATGTCGGCTGGCATAGGCAATCACCCTCTCTTTGCCATCTTGCACCTGAGATAAGACTGCCCCCAGACCTTCGAAGCTAGCGTCTGTATATAAACTGAACGGCAGGCTGCAGTCAGGATACGCCAAAATGGGGGGTTCCGTGAGGAGGTACTTCAGGGCTCGAAAGGCATCTTCTTGTTCTTCAGTCCACTGTATGGGTAGCCTTCCATTAGAATTCTCCCGGGCAGTCCCTCTCAGTAACTCGGTTAAGGGCCCAGCAATTTGAGCAAAATGGGGGATGAAGTGTCGGTAATAACCAGCAAAACCCAGGAAACTTCAGACATCTCGCACCGTCCTGGGTGTAGGCCACTCTTTCACAGCACTCACTTTGTTCGGATCAGGCTGGACTCCTTGAGCACTGATGACATGTCCCAGATAGTGTACTTGTGGCTTTAGCAAGTGACATTTGGAAGGTTTGACCTTGAGTCCATGTTGGATAAGGACTTGGAAAACTTCTTTCAGGTGGTCCAGGTGTTCCTGATATGTCCGGGAATAGACAATGACGTCATCTAAATACAACAGAACACTCAGGAAGTTAAGATGCCCCAAACATCGTTCCATTAAGCATTGGAAAGTAGCCGGTGCATTGCTCAGTCCAAAGGGCATACTTTTGAACTCGAAGAGTCCCATAGGGGTCACAAATGCGGTCTTCTCTCTATCCTCTTCCGCCATTGGCACCTGCCAGTAACCGCTCGTCAAATCCAATGTGGAAAAGTAGGCGGCAGACCCCAATGCAGTCAAGGATTCTTCAATACGGGGAAGAGGATAGGCATCCCTATGAGTTATGCCGTTCAACTTCCGGTAATCTACGCAAAAGCGGATAGTCCCATCTTTTTTCTTCACCAGGACCAAAGGTGCAGCCCAAGGACTCTGGCTTTCTTGGATGACATCAGCCTCTTTCATCTCCATGAGCATCTTCTTTATGGTCTGATACATCCCAGGAGCCACAGGGCGATGTCTCTCCTTAATGGGTGGACTGTCCCAAGTGAGAATCCTTTGTTTGATCATGGTGGTCCTGCCAAAGTCTGTGGGGAACTTGCTGAAAGCTCCTTGATATTTCTTAGCTACCTGGATGATTCCTTCCACCTGTTCCTTGGGGGTATCTTCGCCTCCTATTTGTAGTTGGCTCCACCAAGGTTCTGCCGGATTCTGGTCTGGTCCTCGTTGAGCCACTTGTGACTTCAAGACCACATCTCTGATGTCTAAATGGTGCAGGTTAGCCACCGGGGTATACTTGGGTAGTTGGACGGCAACTTGAGAGAGATTAATAAGTCTCACCGGAACTTTCCCATTACGTACTGTTACCAGGCTTCTAGCGGCTCGCACCAAGGGACAATCTTCCAGTAGGATGGGTTCCAAGAGCGCTTGATAATCTTGATTTTTCACCCCGGGTCGGGCACGACACCAAATAACTGTCTCCGTCTGTGGCTGTAGACTAACGGCTGGTATATCTTGAATCCTTACTCGACAGATTTCTCCTTGATGATTCACAAACTTCTGTTCTGCTTGGAGGATTTTGAGGTGGTGTTGGGCAGCTCGCCGGCCTGGGGGTGACAAGTGAGGGAGAGATGCATGCAGTGCACAGACAATATCATCAAAACAGTGCCTCATAATATTCATTTCTAAGATGAAGTCAGCTGCCCCTTCATCCCTAACATTGGTGACAATCACACCCTGTCTTCCTAACACATGTTTTCCCACCTTCAACGTGGGCTCCCAGTAGCCATGCCTGGGTACTGGTTTCCCATTCCCTGCAATTACTCTAAACTCCGCTTCCTTAGGTTCACACAACCTTTCTGGGCCCCAATACCTATAGAAAACCCCCTGCGGAATAGTGGACCTGAGACCCCGTATCTATCAGAGCTTGTAACCGGATACCTTCAGCTATCACCTGTACATAAGGGCAAGAAGCTACATACATAGACAGTCCTTTCTTGTCGCTGGTTGGTTCTGGACCTTCTTCCGGTGAAGCCCAGCATTGGCTCTTCCACTGTCCAATCTTACCACACTGGCTGCAGGCAGGCCTCTGATTACCAGGTGGTCTCACAGGAGGAGTATAAGATGGATTGGCAGGGCGGGGGTCTGGTTTCTTAGGTGGGAGTGTCGCAGGTCTAGGGGGATTGGGCCGGACGGCCATTTCCTTAAAGGCCTGGGCTAACTGTTCAATGTCCTGCTTAATGTCTTGTAAATCAGCTGTCCAAGGGCTAGGGGAAGGTGTTGAAAGGGCAGGCTGAGAAGGGACAGATAACTCGGGCGAGGGCCCTGGGGATTCTGGAGTGGGGACACTAGCCTTCTCTGTCTGGGGTCCTGATTTGATCACTTTAACCGCTAGTCTCTCAAAAGCTGGAAAGGCCATGTCGGGATTTTGCACAGCCAGCATCCTAAGTTGGGCTTTGTCCCATTTATTCAGTGCCCCCTCTATAAAACAGTCCATCAGTACTCGGTTACCCTGATCGGGCGTGATGCTGTCCAGCTTCTGCACTGCCTCTAATGCGCTCTGTAAAGCTACTGCATATGCTCTGAGAGTCTCACCTGGTTTCTGACGTCGTTCATATAGTCTGAGGCGTACCTCGGAGGGGGAATGAGATTCAAACACCTGAGAGAGTCCTTCAAAAATCTGCCCCAGCGTGGCTTTGTCAGCCGTTGGCCAGGTGCGAAGTTCCTCCAAGGCCGGTACCTGAAGCTGTTCCAGAAGCAACTGTACCTGCTGATGAGGAGGAAGTGCATAAAACCCGAAGATGCTGTAAATCTTCTCCCTAAAGTCTCTCAACGTGAAGGGATCTCCACTGTACGAGGGAAGAATGGGGTTTCCGAGGAAGACAGGTGCAGCAACAGGGGCTCCCAACATGTAGGGAACAGCTGAGGATGAAGGTGGATCCGACTTGCTCGGGGTGAAGGTCTTGCCGTTGGTGTCGCAGGAGGACTACGTCGTTGTCGGTCAGGCGGCATCGGTATGGTTGCCAGCATTCTTCTGACTTGCGGTGGGGACCTCATTGGTGGGGTCCCAGGAGCACCACCTTCCTGTTGGTCAAGTGGCAGTGGTGGTGTTGCAGGCTCTGACATTCTTTTATTGAGTGCGCTGGCCCTTTAAATGAAGCTTGTATCTGTATGTCCCCGACTTTGGGCTCCGGCAAGATGGCCGCCGCACCGCAGACTTCGGTGGGCAGAGTTTCTGGATCCCACGGTGCGGGAAGGCCTTGCGCCGGTTTGAACTCTTTTCAACGCGGATTGCAGCTCCGCTGTACTCTTCGCCTCCCCCTTATTTTTCATATGGCCCCCTTGTAACGTTCGCCACACGCGCTACTCTTATACATTAAACACAGTCTCTTATATAGGGGGAGTACAATTTCACTAGTGGCAACTGTAGTAGGCACACACCCGAATCCTGTTCGTGCAACGCCAAAAAGGCTTTGTGGTAGGCCTCAGGGGTAGGGGTAGTGTAGTCAGTGTATTGCTTCAGTAAATCAGGGGTTAAGGTCAACCCTATTGTTCGTGACGCCAGGCTGAGGGCTAGTATGCTGAGGTAATTGTCCGGCCTATCGACACCCTTCCCATTGTTGCGGACCTTGACTTTTGTTATAAGTCTCAGAATTTAGGGTTAATTGCGAAGATCCGTCCCGATTTAGGGGATAGATAAGGTCCGGTGATCTTGCAGAGTGCTTAGGGATTGATTACACTCACAGTTTCGTAAAGATCAGCCGAGCTGCAAGGCTCGGGCCTAACTCACTGATGACAGCAACGCAGATCCTTCCCTGTCAACAGCCCACGAGGAAAGAGAGTGAGTAATGGTCACCGCTCCCTTATATGGGCAGGGGCAGGGCCGTTTTGGATTGGTCCAGGTCAGCTGTCACTCACCGTTACATAGCCTGATGGGTAAACACCTGACTTCCTCCAAAGGTCCTTGAACTACCAACCATAGAGTCTTTGGAACGCATCACGCGACCCACAGGTCCTGCGACGCTAACTAGGCAAGTACACTTACTATATAAACATATACATTAAATCTAAATAATTTTAATTACAAAAGGGGTGACAAGGGGCTAACTAAGGATGAGGACCCCACCTACACCTAGGGACTCTGACTTTGGGGACCCCACCACAAGGCAGCGAATGCAATCCGGTGCCGGGACACCACATATGGTTGGCTAGAGACAGGCTATAGCTCTTGTCTGCAACCTCTACACCCCCTACAGCACTGGTCTACAAACTCTGCACCCTCTATAACACTGGTCTCCGACCTCTGCACTCCGTATAACACTGGTCTGCAACCTCTGCACCCCCTATAACACTGGTCTACAACCTCTGCACCCCTATAACACTGGTCTACAACCTCTGCACTCCCTATAACACTGGTCTACAACCTCTGCATCCCCTATAACACTGGTCTACAACATCTGAATCCCCTATAGCACTGGTCTCCAACCTCTGCACCCCCTATAACACTGGTCTCCAACCTCTGCACCCCGTATAACACTGGTCTATGACCTCTGCACCCCCTATAACACTGGTCTACAACATCTGCATCCCCTATAGCACTGGTCTCCAACCTCTGCACCCCCTATAACACTGGTCTCCAACCTCTGCACCCCGTATAACACTGGTCTACAACATCTGCATCCCCTATAACACTGGTCTCCAACCTCTGCATCCCCTATAACACTGGTCTCCAACCTCTGCACCCCCTATAACACTGGTCTCCAATCTCAGCACTCTCTATAACACTGGTTTACAACCTCTGCACCCCTATAACACTGGTCTCCAACCTCTGCACCCCCTATGACACTGGTCTATAACCTCTGCACCCCCTATAACACTGGTCTCCAACCTCTGCACCCTCTATAACACTGGTCTCCGACCTCTGCACCCTCTATAACACTGTTCTCCAACCTCTGCACCCCTATAACATTGGTCCCCAACCCCTGCATCCCCTATAACACTGGTCTACAACCTCTTCACCCCGTATAACACTGATCTACAACCTCTGCACCCCCTATAACACTGGTCTCCAACCTCTGCACTCCATATAACACTGGTCTCCAACCTCTGCACTCGCTATAACACTGGTCTCCAACCTCTGCATCCCCTATAACACTGGTCTACAACATCTGCATCCCCTATAACACTGGTCTACAACCTCTGCACCCCCTATAACACTGGTCTACAACCTCTGCATCCCCTATAACACTGGTCTATGACCTCTGCACCCCTATAACACTGGTCTACAACCTCTGCATCCCCTATAACACTTGTCTACAACCTCTGCACCCCCTATAACACTGGTCATGCTATAGCTCTTCAGATGATGCACATTTAGAACTTCCAAGGCTTTTTGCAACAAGTTGGAGAGCACTGCCCTATAGCTACGCCCCTGCACATGTATATTTCATTACTTCCATTAGAGACTTTATGTAACATTGCTTACAATTTAATGGAGGATTGGAGTCATTGAGGCCTTAAAATGCTGCGGTACCTGAGTGTCCCATGTCCAGCAGCCCGCGGTGTCACCATGAAGAGCTCTTCAATGTTCTCATTAATAAGTCACCGGGAGCCTCCGTATCCACAGCTCAGTGCACAGAACCAGATCTATGGTGGTCAGGACCGTCTGGAGAAACAGAATGAACAGCGGAGGAAACTTTAAAGGACAGTAAATAAAATGATCACATAATGAAAAGTTCAGCAACTAACTGAGAGACATTGGCCCTCATTTACAAAGACTGGAGTGTCGGTTAGGTTTTTTTTTCAGTGTACTCGTCTTTTTTTCCCTTGTGATTTACTAATCTGTCGCATAGGTCGGGTTTTTTTGTGTCGCATGATATTAAATTCTGTCACACGGGAATAAAAAGTGTCGCACAGGAAAAATAGAAATTAAACCAAATAAATAAAGTTACTCTGCACAAGGATGCAACTTTACATTCATGATTGTTAATGGGTTAACAACCCAAAAGTTTTTTAAAAATATATATATTAAAAAAAAAAAATATATATATATATATATATATATATATATATATATATAAATTAAAAAAATCTATTACATAATGTAATCATAAAAGCGTAGAGGGGTTAAAAATGCTTTTAAAGTATAAAACAAGCAATTTAATCATGAACCACAATGGTCAGCTGTCCATTCCTCAAAAACACTCAATTTTTCCATTTTCACTCGACCCCTGGGCTGTCAGTTTTTCAGAGTTGAGAAATCACACTTTTTTCAGAGTGATTTCACAATTACTCCGAGTGATTTTTCCATTTTGTCGGGTTAACGCCCATTTTTGAGTAAACCACGCCCATTTTATAGGTTAAATTAAACTCTCCGAGTGTTTTTGAAAATCTAGGTTGTGCGCCTAAATTTTGGGGGCGCAGATTTGGTCACACGCGGGATGCAACCAAATTTTGGGCGCAATAACCGAGAAAAAACGTCGGTTCTCCTTTAGTAAATGAGGGCCAATGTGTGTCAGTCCTTATGACTAAGAAAAAAACATTTTACATCCAAGGCCTAAAAATTCCTCTTGATCGTATCCATCTGAAATGGCGGAAGGAAATGGGTGCAGATCAAACAAGGCAAGCGCCTGATCTTCAGGGGGTGTGAGGATTCTGTAAGGGGGCTTCACGGCCATAAACATGGTGATATATAAAAACTTATATAGTACGTGAATACAGGCACAACAAGGAACATATACACATGTATATACAAACATTCACACATTTAAACACTGTGAAACAAAGTCACACACATATACATATTGTAACACACATCATACACAAACATACAGATGGTCATACACAAACATATACACACTGTGACATCTATATAGAAACATGTACACACTGACATCTATATAGAAACATACACACTGTGACATCTATATAGAAACATATACACACTGTGACATCTATATATAGAAACATATACACACTGTGACATCTATATAGAAACATGTACACACTGACATCTATATAGAAACATACACACTGTGACATCTATATAGAAACATATACACACTGCGACATCTATATATAGAAACATACACACTGCGACATCTATATAGAAACATGTACACACTGACATCTATATAGAAACATACACACTGAGACATCTATGTAGAAACATATACACACTGTGACATCTATATATAGAAACATATACACACTGTGACATCTATATAGAAACATATACACACTGTGACATCTATATAGAAACATATACACACTGTGACATCTATATAGAAACATACACACTGTGACATCTACATAGAAACATATACACACTGTGACATCTATATAGAAACATATACACACTGTGACATCTATATATAGAAACATATACACACTGTGACATCTATATAGAAACATATACACACTGTGACATCTATATAGAAACATATACACACTGTGACTTCTATATAGAAACATGTACACACTGACATCTATATACAAACATACACACTGTGACATCTATATAGAAACATATACACACTGTGACATCTATATAGAAACATATACACACTGTGACATCTATATAGAAACATACACACTGTGACATCTATATAGAAACATATACACACTGTGACATCTATATAGAAACATATACACACTGACATCTATATAGAAACATATACACCCTGTGACATCTATATAGAAACATATACACACTGTGACATCTATATAGAAACATGTACACACTGACATCTATATATAGAAACATATATACACTGTGACATCTATATAGAAACATATACACAGTGACATCTATATAGAAACATACACACTGTGACATCTATATATAGAAACATATACACACTGTGACATCTATATAGAAAAATATACACACTGTGACATCTATATAGAAAAATATACACACTGTGACATCTATATAGAAACATATACACACTGTGACATCTATATAGAAAAATATACACACTGTAACATCTATATAGAAAAATATACACACTGTGACATCTATATAGAAACATATACACACTGTGACATCTATATAGAAAAATATACACACTGTGACATCTATATAGAAAAATATACACACTGTGACATCTATATAGAAAAATATACACACTGTGACATCTATATAGAAACATATACACACTGACATCTATATAGAAAAATATACACACTGTGACATCTATATAGAAAAATATACACACTGTGACAGCAACAGAAGAATGCAGCAGCACACTACCACACTAAGGATATAGGTGAAACATGAAAATGCAGTTAAAACATGGAGAGCTATACAGCTATGGTGTAATAGATGCAAATGTGAAACTATGAAATAGTGAGGCACTTAGCTCGCAAATTTGTTTCCGCCGGCGGTCAAATAGCTTGGACCGTCCCACCGCGATAAGGTAGCCTCCTTGGGACGGACCCTACACTGTGTATATGCCTCTGTGTGAACAGTTCAGTAAGCATGGCAGGATCTGGAACATCCAAGACACCTTATATACACCTGATAGAGGTGGGTGGGGTGCAAGGCCAACATGGAGGTAGCCACTCCCCCGTATGTGCAATACAGACAAAGAATTAGTCAGCCAGCACTTTAGTTGATACCAAACTATTATATGGACCTGGCCTACAGGTGCACGCTACTAGGCTAGATATACAGCAACAGAAGAATGCAGCAGCACACTGCCAGCACAAGGATATAGGTGAAACATGAAAATGCAGATAAAACATGGAGAGCTATAGTAGCGTGCACCTGTAGGCCAGGTCCAGCAGCGGGACCCCGGCGATCTGACATCTTATCCCCTATCCTTTGGATAGGGGATAAGATGTCTAGGGGCGGAGTAACCCTTTAAATAAAAGGATTGACATGTTGTTAACCTGCCCTTAAAATCGGTATGGGTGTACATATATAATATATAAACTATAAAATAATATGTTATCTTTGTTTTATTAACAAATAATGAATAACCAAAATAATAATGAAAATATACAAAATAAACAAGGATAAATAATAAATAATCAACAAATAAATGATAGAAAACAATAGAACCCCAAACAATAATTAATAACAATAATGCAAATATAAATAACCATATATATAAATGGAAATCATAATTAAGATTTTCAATTTCAATATTGTCTACATTCTACCAGAGAAAACCCCTCTTAACACAAATCATACTAACCATATCCCACTTTTAGTTTCGGATAGACTTGCCTCCCCCCTCTGTTCTCTACATATTTTGAGTGCTCATTGGGTAGAAATATGTATATGCCTTTCCCGTATGCAGCTTTAGGCATAACTAATTCTATCTTCTCCATTTGTGGTTCAATTTGTATAAAAACATGTATTTAATCATATGTCCGGTTCACATTGTAATTATTTACACTGCGGTTTTGTATAATAATGAAGATAAAAGGTAGAATAATAGTAATAATAATAATAAATATTAATCATAAGTAACATAAAGAATATTCCCTTTTGTGGTTTTGATATTTCATAATGTCACAGACACTAACGCAGTGCATTTCATTTACTTAATGTGAACGGACATTATTTGGTGATCATTGAATGGAATCCAATTCCGGGCTTTACATGTACACGATTCTAATGATGACGAGGACAGTCATGTGACTTGTACCTTTTGTATTTTAAGCTGTATTTTGTGATTGTTTGGCAGTCTACGATTAAGCATTATTGCGAAACGCGTCAGACTTCCAGCTTTGTACTGAGATATCTTCAATAAAGCAACAAACAGTTTTTTACCTGCATCCACTCTAGTGCCGGACCCTTTTGTTCTTCCTATTTATATATATATATAGATAGATAGATAGATACATTTGCACATGTACACACTGTGACACTCAAACATACAAACACTGTAATAGGGGTCTCAAACTCAAATTATCTGGGGGCCCCTGGAGGTAGAGGCTGGGTGAGGCTTGGCCGCATGCGCCCCTCACATATAATGCCCCCATCATGCACCCCTCACATATAATGCCCCCATCATGTGCCCCTCACATATGATGCCCCCATCATGCGCCCCTCACATATAATGCCCCCATCATGCGCCCCTTACATATAATGCCCCCATCATGTGCCCCTCACATATAATGCCCCCATCACGTGCCCCCATATATAATGTGCCCCTCACATATAATGCCCCCATCATGCACCCCTCACATATAATGCCCTCATCATGCGCCCCCACATATAATGCCCTCATCATGAACCCCTCACTTATAATGCCCCCATCATGCACCCCTCACATATAATGTCCCCATCATGTGCCCCTCACATATAATGCCCCCATCATGTGCCCCTCACATATAATGCCCCCCATCATGTGCCCCTCACATATAATGCCCCCATCATGCGCCCCTCACATATAATGCCCCCATCATGCGCCCCTCACATATAATGCCCCCATCATGCGCCCCTCACATATAATGCCCCCATCATGCGCCCCTCACATATAATGCCCCCATCATGTGCCCCTCACATATAATGCCCCCATCATGCGCCCCTCACATATAATGCCCCCATCATGCGCCCCTTACATATAATGCCCCCATCATGTGCCCCTCACATATAATGCCCCCATCATGTGCCCCTCACATATAATGCCCTGATCATGCATCCCTCACATATAATGCCCCCATCACACGCCCCTCACATATAATGCCCCCATCACGTGCCCCCATATATAATGTGCCCCTCACATATAATGCCCTCATCATGCACCCCTCACATATAATGCCCCCATCATGCACCCCTCACATATAATGCCCTCATCATGCGCCCCCACATATAATGCCCTCATCATGAACCCCTCACTTATAATGCCCCCATCATGCACCCCTCACATATAATGTCCCCATCATGTGCCCCTCACATATAATGCCCCCTTCATGTGCCCCTCACATATAATGCCCCCCATCATGTGCCCCTCACATATAATGCCCCCATCATGTGCCCCTCACATATAATGCCCCCATCATGCACCCCTCACATATAATGCCCCCATCATATGCCCCTCACATATAATGCCCTCATCATGGGCCCCTCATATTTTCTGCCCTCATCATGGGCCCCTCAGATATTCTGCCCTCATCATGGGCCCCTCATATATTCTGCCCTCATCATGGGCCCCTCATATATTCTGCCCTCATTATGCGCCCCCCATAAATAATGCCCCCTGTACTGAGCCCCTCACATATAATCCTCCTGTCATGTGCCCCTCACGTATAATGCCCCCTGTCCTGTCCCCTCAGGGGTCATTATATGTAAGGGGCACAGCACAGGGGGCATTATATGTAAGGGGCACAGTACAGGGGGCCCCACCTGTCATGTGCTCTTCACATATAATGCCCCCTGTGCTGTGCCCCTCACATTAAATATTCCCTTTTCTCTGCCTCCCCAAGTTTTTTAATCCCCCACCCCCCTCCACCTGTACTAAATAGTGCCCCCTGGGCATGAGTATACTTACTTACAGTATGTGAGCCGCGGGAACGGGATCTCTAGGCGCTGCGATCATGTGACATCATCATGCCAGGCTGCCGTGGATCGCGTCCTCGCGGCTCACACTCTGTGTACTCATAGTGTGTGAGGAAGATTAGTGAATGGAGGAGCGGGAGCTTACAGCTTCCGCTCCACCATGCTAGAGTACGCCCCCCCCCTTGCTGCACCACTGTGAGGCGGGCCGCAAAATTTCGTTCCGCGGGCCGCGAGTTTGAGACCCCTGCTGTAACACATATGCATAATCAGGCACACACATATATATATATATATATATATATATTAGGGATCGACCAATTATCAGTATGGCCAATATTATCGGCCGATAATCACGATTTTGGGCATTATCGGTATCGGCAATTACCTTGCCGATAAGCCGATAATGCCCCGCCCTCGCACCGCCCCCAACGCACCGCGACCGCCCCCCGCCGCACCGCGACCGCCCCCCCGTAGTGCTGGGCGGTATACCGGTATGGATTTTTGCCCATACCGCTATACCGGTCGGGCCCCTCCCCCACCCTCCGGCGGCATTCCGGGTGAAGGATGAACCGGTCCGGGCTGTCCTTCTTCTCCGGGGGTTCTCTTCTCCACTCCGGGCAGGCTCCGGCCTAGTACGCTGCATAGACGCCGCTACGCCGTGACGTCAGGTGCGTCGCTGCGCACGGGCGTCACTGCGCAGCGGCGTCTATGCAGCCTACTAGGCCGGAGCCTGCCCAGAGTGGAGAAGAGGACCCCCGGAGAAGAAGGACAGCCCGGATCGGTTCACCCTTCACCCGGAATGCCGCCGGACACTACAGGAAGGATGGATGGCCCGGACCACCCTGACAGGCAGGGGGAGAGAAGCGGGTGGTGGCGGCGGCGGCCTATGGCACCGCAAAAGCCACTGCAGTGCATTGATTTAAAGCGCCTGCTTTAAATCAATGCTCTGCAGCGGTGTCAAGGGGGGATAAATAGCCGATAACTTATACCGGAATATCGGTATAAGTTATCGGCTATCGGCCCTAACCTCCACAGATTATCGGTATCGGCCCTAAAAAAACGATATCGGTCGATCCCTAATATATATATATATTTATATATATACTATGACACCTATATAGAAACATATGTATGGTGTGACACATATTCATACATTGCGCACACACTGTGACACCTATATAGAAACATATAAACACTGTGATACATATACATACATTCACACACATATATACACATACTTTGACGTCTATATAACAAACAGATGCACAATGTGACACATATACATGCATTCACGCACATATATACAAACTGTGACACATATACACACACATATATTGACACTGTGACATATATGCATACATTTACACACACATACACACTGTGACACCTATATAGAAACATACAAACACTGTGACACATATACATACATTTACACATAAACCCTCTGTGACACTTATATAGAAACCTATACACACTGTGACACATATACATACATTCACACATACATATACACATTGCAACACCTATATAAAAACAAATAAAAACTGTTGCATATATACATACATTCACATATATACACTGTGACACCTGTATAGAAACCTCTACACACTGTGACACGTACATACATTTACAAATACATATACACATTGTGACACATATACACACATTACCCACACACATATATACACTGTGACACCTGTATAGAAACATATAAACACTTATCAATACTTGTTCAGAGGAAAAGTTGACCAGTAGCCCATAGCAACCAATCAGATAGGTGCTTTCACTTTTAAATAAGGTCTCTGAAAACTGAAAGAAGCGATCTGATTGGTTGCTATGGGCTACTGGTCAGCTTTTCCTCTTTGATAAATCTCCCCATTCGACACATACACACATGTTCCTACACACACACATATACACTGTGACACCTATAGACAAACATATACACACTGGAGGACATTCATCAAGACCTGTGCTGAGGAGAAGGTGACCAGTTACCCATAGCAACCAATCAGATTACTTCTTTCATTTTTCAGAGACCTTATTTAAAAGTGAAAGCAGCGATCTGAATGGTTGCTACGGGCAACTGGTCAACTGTACCTTCAGTGTAACACCAGTACACACAAATACACATACATTCAGACGCACATATACAAACAGTAACCCATACCGTCCGCCATAGTATACAGGTAACATTACATACAGAGTATACAAGGACGGCAGCAGTGAGGAGCCTGGAGCGGTGTGGGACTATAGCGCGGTGTAACCACGGAACCTCCTAGGTGTATACCCCTGATGACCTTTGCACAGGTATATTCTTTAAACCAACACCTTGGTGGGCAATATGGCTAATCCCTGATAGGACTTTTGAAAGAAGTAATCTGATTGGTTGCTATAGGCAACTGGGAAACTTTTCCTTTGTATAGGTTTTGATAAATCTCCCCCATAGTGTCCAGATAGAGCAGTGGTCTCAAACTGTGTCCCACCAGATGTTGCAAAACTTCAACTCCAAACATGCCCAGAAAGGAAGCAGCTGTCCGGCATACTGGGATTTGAAGTTTAGCAACATCTGGAGGGCCCTGGGTCAGGGCTGGCCCCACCATGGAATCCGGTGGGCGGCACTTTGCTGACCCTTTTTTTTGTGCCACCTAGGTCCATGGTCGGGCTTGCTGCCGCGCCGCCGCTGCTCACTATTCTAAAGCGGCGCTCGGGCTTCATAGCGCAGCGGCTACTTTAGACAGTGTCTGCGGCCGGCCCGGGTCTGACGAGGAACGTTGCGCAAGTAACGTTCCTCCGCAGACCCACGCAGGAGGACATCAGTGACGTCACTGCCGCCGGAGAGAAGAAGCGCTGGGCAGGTCAGGTGAGTGTGTCTGTTTGTGTGTCTGCGTGTGTCTGACTGTGTGTCTGTCTTTCTGTGTGTTTGTCTGTGTGTGTGTATCTGTGCGTGTGTGTCTGCACGTGTTTGTGTGCACGTGAGTGTGTGTGTGTCTCTGCGAACTATGCTACCTAATGGGGGGAAACCGCTACCTAATGTGGAGAAATGCTACCTAATGTAGGGAAACTATGCTACCTAATGTGGGGAAATTATGCTACCCAATGTGGGGAAACTATGTTACCTAATGTGGGGAACCTATGCTACCTAATGTGAGGAAACTATGCTACCTAATGTGGGGAACCTATGCTACCTAATGTGGAGAAACTATGCTGCCTATATAATGTGGGGAAACTATGCTGCCTACCTAATGTGGGGAAATTATGCTGCCTATATAATGTGGGGAACTATGCTGCCTATATAATGTGCGGGAAATATGCTGCCTACCTAATATGGGGAAATTATGCTGCCTATATAATGTGGGGAACTATGCTGCCTATATAATGTGGGGGAAATATGCTGCCTACCTAATGTGGGGAAAATATACTGCCTACCTAATGTGGGGAAATGATGCTGCCTACCTAATGTGGGAAATGATGCTGCCTACATAATGTGGGAAATGATGCTGCCTACATAATGTGGGGAAACTATGCTACCTAATGTGGGGAAACTATGTTGCCTATATAATGTGGGGAAACTATGCTGCCTACCTAATGTGGGGGAACTGCTGCCTACCTAATGCTGCAGATTATTGTGAGTTGCATTGATGTGGATCTCTTGAATATGCAGTGCAATTTTATGGCATAGTACTTCTGAAAGATCATCTGGAGGGCCGCAGTTTGAGACCACTGAGACAGAGCCATGCACTGACCAGATAAACAGTAACTACATACCATACAACACAATAGTGCTACAAAGTGCTGTATGGGTGCTGCCATGTGACCACTAAGCCCATTCCAGGTTCGGATCTCTTTTGGACGAGAGTGCTCGAGGTGTTCATTCCACCTATAAGCAGTAATTTTCGTAATTTACTGCAGCGATTCAACCGCTAACTAATCGACAAGGAGAAACGGCTGTCGGGACAGCTACCTAATCTACAAGGAGAAATATACTGTGGGATGTATCTGGGGGGGGAAACAGCCGCATAATTACAACGGTAATTACATTTTTATTGCTGGTTTAACACACGTTCATGTTTACGAGTAAATCAGACGAGTTCTCTTTACTTTGATCCAGTGCAGGTGGAAAACGCTGGTAATAAATGGACATGTAATTCAGGCGCACGGTCCTACCAACCGTCCCATAACATTATAGAAAATCTCTTAAGAATAGTTCCGGAAAACTGATACACTGCCCTTTACCTGATGTAGGGTCGAGGGGGCGGGGGCTTGAGACAGGGCTTCATGCTCCACCTCTTCCCCACCAGGACTTGGCTTTACCGACATGTTTCCCCATACCTGATACCTATGGATCTTGGCACTCTAGTGTTATGTTGTCATTATCATAGACATGTCACACACGAAGAAGGGAGGAGACTTTATAGTAGATATGACATCAACCAGGGATGGGCCCTTCCTCTTCATGGGCACCAAAGGGGCAGTATTGGCTTTCTTTATGAAACATATACCCATGAGCTGGCCAATGCAACTGCATCTATAGTTGTATTGGCCCATACTGTACCCTAAACTTATGGAGGTACACATAAAGTACCTTGCTCTCCGTATCAAACACCTATAGGCAAAGCCAACCATGTCCTCTATAATGATCGATCCTGTACATGTTCTTGGCACCTCTCCCTCAATATGATCTACAGTCTTACAATGTATATAAAACACATCATACTGTGCCAAATTCTACTGTATGCTGCTCAAATACTGGCCAACGATTGGCCAAATAACACAGTTATAAAATCATGTTTTTTCCCTAGAGGCTCAACTGGTGCCAAGCCACAGTATGCACGTCTCCTCCCTCCCCCACCCCTCCCTGCCTTGACTTATTGAGGTACAAGGCTCAGTGCTACATGGAGGGGTGGGGGAGGGAGGAGGCATGCATTCTGCTGTTCAGTATCAGTTTAACTTCTAGGGAAAAGCATGATTTTATAACTGTGCAAATGACCAATCAGCAAAGCCAAAGGTATCCTTTTCTTTAATTTCCCTATCACCTGTCCTTCCTTGTCTGCAGCTCTATACCTGCTACAGAGATGACGGATTCCTTTTATGTAAGCTCCATCATACACTGCTCACTGCTAATATAATATCTTCATACAGTGCTCAAATAATACCACCATACAGTTCTTATATAATGCATTCATATACAGTGCTGAAACTGTATCTCTGTACAGTGCTTAATAATACCACTATACAATGTTCAAAAATACCTCCACCTAGTGCTCAAATAATACTTAATTCTAGTGCTCAAATTATACAACCATACAGTACTCGAAGGAAACCACAATACAGTTGTCAAATAATGCCATAAGACATTGCTCAAATTATACCACCATATAGCACTCAGATTATTCCAGATAATATCATCATATGGTGCTCTGATAATATCACTACACAGGACTCAAATAATACCTCCATACAGTGCTCAAAAATATCATAATACAGAGCTCAGATAATACCATCACACAGTGCTCAGATAACAGAATGATGAAGTGCTCATATAATACCATCATACAGGGTTATAATAAACCCAGCACAGTGCTCAAATAATACCTCCATCTAGTACACAGTGTACCACTATACAGTGGTCAGATAATACCATCATAGAGTGCTCAAAAATATCATAATACAGAGCTCAGATAATACCATCACACAGTCCTCAGATAACAGAATAATCTCACTCATATAGTACCATCATACAGGGTTCAAATAAACCCAGCACAGCGCTCAAATTATACCACCATACATTGTTCATATAATACAGTAGGTACATCTGGTGCTTAAATAATAACACCATACAGTGCTCAAATAATAGCATAATACAGCGCTCAAATGATACCACTATACAGTGCTCATATAATACATCCATCTGGTGCTCAAATAATACCATAATACAGTTCCCAAATGATACCACTATACAAGGGTCAAATAATACCACTGTACAGTGCACAAATAATGCTATATAATACCCTAATACAGTGTATGAATAATATCGCCATAAAGCAGTGACCAAACAACAGCAGGCAGTCATATACCTTAGCCGGGATCCATCAGGTGGGTAATGTATCTTTCATTACACTGCTCAAAAAAATAAAGGGAACAATTACACAACACAATGTAACTCCAAGTCACTGACACTTGTGTGAAATCCCACTGTCCACTCAGGAAGAACACTGATTGATAATCAATTTCATATGCTGTTGTGCAAATGGAACAGACAACAGGTGGAAATTATAGGCAATTAGCAAGACACCTCCAATAAAGGAGTGGTTCTGCAGGTGGTGACCACAGACCACTTCTCAGTTCCTATGCTTCCTGGCTGATGTTTTGGTCACTTTTGAATGCTAGCGGTGCTTTCACTCTAGTGGTAGCATGAGACGGAGTCTACAACCAACACAAGTGGCTCAGGTAGTGCAGCTCATCCAGGATGGCACATCAATGTGAGCTGTGGCAAGAAGGTTTGCTGTGTCGGTCAGCGTAGTGTCCAGAGCACGGAGGCGCTACCAGGAGACAGGCCAGTACATCAGGAGACGTGGAAGGGGCCGCAGGAGGGCAACAACCCAGCAGCAGGACCGCTACCTCCGCCTTTGTGCTTACAGCCCAACACCGTGCAGGACTTTTGGCATTTGTCAGAGAACACCAAGATTAGCAAATTCGCCACTGGTGTCCTGTGCTCTTCACAGATGAAAGCAGGTTCACACTGAGCACGTGACAGACATGAGTCTGTAGACATCGTGGAGAACGTTCTGCTGCCTGCAACATCCTCCAGCATGACCAGTTTGGCAGTGGGTCAGTAACGATGTGCAGTGGCATTTCTTTGGGGGCCGCACAGCCCTCCATGTGCTTGCCAGAGGTAGCCTGACTGCCATTAGGTACCGAGATGAGACCCTCAGACCCCTTGTGAGACCATATGCTGGTGCAGTTGGCCCTGGGTTCCTCCTAATACAAGACAATGCTAGACCTCATGTGGCTGGAGTGTGTCAGCAGTTCCTACAAGAGGAAGGCATTGATGCTATGGACTGGCCCGCCCGTTCCCCTGAATCCGATTGAGTACATCTGGGACGTCTCGCTCCATCCACCACAGACTGTCCAGGAGTTGGCGGATGCTTTAGTCCAGGTCTGGGAGGACATCCCTCAGGAGACCATCCTCCACCTCATCAGGAGCATGCCCAGGCGTTGTAGGGAGGTCATACGGGCACGTGGAGGCCACACACACTACTGAGCCTCATTGGGACTTGTATTAAGGACATTACATAAAGTTGGATCGGCCTGTAGTGGGGTTTTCCTCTATGATTTTGAGGGTGACTCCATATCCAGACCTCCATGGGTTGATACATTTGATTTCCATTGATAATTTGTGTGTGATTTTGTTGTCAGCGCATTCAACTATGTAAAGACGAAAGTATTTCATACGATTAGTTCATTCATTCAGATCTATGACGTGTTATCTTAGTGTCCCCTTTATTTTTTGAGCAGTGTATTTTATGGCTTTTTGATCTGTAACAACCACTTAACGGTATCTTTTCCTTCTCTGTTTTTACTTTTTCCTCATTTAGAAATCAAAATAAATTGCAGAAGAAGAATGAAACAGATTTGAAATATTTTTGTGCTGTTTGTGTCCAGAGAATTGTTCTTTCTATGGAAACCCCTGTGATCAATAGGAAAGCTCTGGAGCGGGTTATTATAGCTGTTTGGCAGGGTTAATTACAGCACCATATGGCGCTTGTCAGATAATCAGGGGGAAAAACTATAATGTGTGTAAATATATTCATGGATTCTCCGGATTGCGGGTTTTTATTTTCGTCTTCACCAATACTCATCTCTATGTCTCCTTATCTCTGTGCGCTCCGGCTCCCCCCAGATTACTTCTGAATTATTCATCCCTCCTCCATGTTACTCGGGCACCAACACCGATATTAACCCATCCGCTGCAAGGGAAGGCCGAGGGGGGGTCAGCCATAGGCATGCCCGGGGCAGTACTACACGAGGCACAGGAGAACATAGATGTCAATTGTTGGAAAAAGGGAAAGGTGATCCCATGATCTCGGCTGCAGCACCCTGCTGTCATCACTGCACAGAGCAAACTCGCTCTGTGCATAATGACGGGTGATACAGGGGCCGGAGCATCATGTCTAGGGGCGGAGTAGCCCTTTAATGATAGGGTTACATGGAGCGCATCCGCAGCATATTTCACACTGCAGATGCGCCGACTGTAGTCACGAGCGAGCTCCCTGCTGTGGCTGGGTAGCTCTGTGTGTCAGCTCGTAACTGCTGGTGTGAAATTTGGTATTACAAGCAGACTTACAGAGCTTCCTGGCCACAGCAGGGAACTCGCTCTTGTGACTGCCATTGGTGTATCCGCAGTGCGGGTGCGCTCTGTGTGACCCCATTCTAAAAGTAAAAGTTGTTGCCCTTAGGAACCAAAACTAACCAAGCGAAAGCACTACATTTGGCTCTGCAGGGTATAATTCTACTAAAGACCTGACATCTAGAGACTCCTATGATTCAGACTCTTCAATGACACGTGATACTTAGCTCTGGCTCCTCCCATTTCTCTTGATCATCTCTGAGATGCTTCTCCACCTTGATTGGAGTCACCTGTGGTAAATTCATCTGATTGGACAAGACAAAGCCCTGTCTATATAAGGTCTCACAGCTGACAATGTATATCAGATCAAACACCAAGCCATGAGGGGGAAAGAAATGTACGTAGATCTCAGAAACAGGATTATGTGGTGGCAAAGATCTGGGGAAGGGGGACAAAAACATTTCTGTAAATAAGTATCACTTCTCAGCTGAGAGCAGGACTAGCTATGTACAATGTATCAGTCTGGAGTCCAGGATGTTTAGCTCACAGAGCATTGTCTAGACTGGATACAATTGTATCACTTCTCAGCTGAGAGCAGGACGAGCTATGTACAACGTATCAGTCTGGAGTCCAGGATGTTTAGCTCACAGAGCATTGTCTAGACTGGATACAATTGTATCACTTCTCAGCTGAGAGCAGGACTAGCTATGTACAATGTATCAGTCTGGAGTCCGGGATGTTTAGCTCACAGAGCATTGTCTAGACTGGATACAATTGTATCACTTCTCAGCTGAGAGCAGGACTAGCTATGTACAATGTATCAGTCTGGAGTCCGGGATGTTTAGCTCACAGAGCATTGTCTGGACTGGATACAATTGTATCACTTCTCAGCTGAGAGCAGGACTAGCTATGTACAATGTATCAGTCTGGAGTCCAGGATGTTTAGCTCACAGAGCATTGTCTAGACTGGATACAATTGTATCACTTCTCAGCTGAGAGCAGGACGAGCTATGTACAATGTATCAGTCTGGAGTCCAGGATGTTTAGCTCACAGAGCATTGTCTAGACTGGATACAATGTATCACTTCTCAGCTGAGAACAGGACTAGCTATGTACAATGTATCAGTCTGGAGTCCAGGATGTTTAGCTCACAGAGCATTGTCTATAGACTGGATACAATTGTATCACTTCTCAGTTGAGAGCAGGACTAGTTATGTACAATGTATCAGTCTGGAGTCCAGGATGTTTAGCTCACAGAGCATTGTCTAGACTGGATACAATTGTATCACTTCTCAGCTGAGAACAGGACTAGTTATGTACAATGTAACAGTCTGGAGTCCAGGATGTTTAGCTCACAGAGCATTGAATAGACTGGATACAATAGTATCACTTCTCAGCTGAGAGCAGGACTAGCTATGTACAATGTATCAGTCTGGAGTCCAGGATGTTTAGCTCACAGAGCATTGAATAGACTGGATACAATAGTATCACTTCTCAGCTGAGAGCAGGACTAGCTATGTACAATGTATCTGTCACGATGCCGGCTGGCAGGAGGTGGATCCTCTGTGCCAGAGAGGGATTGGCGTGGACCGTGCTAGTGGACCGGTTCTAAGTCACTACTGGTTTTCACCAGAGCCCGCCGCAAAGCGGGATGGTCTTGCTGCGGCGGTAGTGACCAGGTCGTATCCACTAGCAACGGCTCAACCTCTCTGACTGCTGAAGATAGGCGCGGTACAAGGGAGTAGACAGAAGCAAGGTCGGACGTAGCAGAAGGTCGGGGCAGGCAGCAAGGATCGTAGTCAGGGGCAACGGCAGGAGGTCTGGAACACAGGCTAGGAACACACAAGGAAACGCTTTCACTGGCACAATGGCAACAAGATCCGGCGAGGGAGTGCAGGGGAAGTGAGGTATACATAGGGAGTGCACAGGTGAACACACTAATTAGAACCACTTGCGCCAATCAGCGGCGCAGTGGCCCTTTAAATCGCAGAGACCCGGCGCGCGCGCGCCCTAGGGAGCGGGGCCGCGCGCGCCGGGACAGGACCGACGGAGAGCGAGTCAGGTACGGGAGCCGGGGTGCGCATCGCGAACGGGCGCCACCCGCATCGCGAATCGCATCCCGGCTGGAGGCGGTATCGCAGCGCACCGGGTCAGTGGATCTGACCGGAGCGCTGCAGTAGCGAGAGTGTAGCGAGCGCTCCGGGGAGGAGCGGGGACCCGGAGCGCTCGGCGTAACAGTACCCCCCCCCTTGGGTCTCCCCCTCTTCTTAGAGCCTGAGAACCTGAGGAGCAGACTTTTGTCTAGGATATTGTCCTCAGGTTCCCAGGATCTCTCTTCAGGACCACAACCCTCCCAATCGACCAAAAAAAAAGTTTTCCCTCTGACCTTCTTGGAGGCCAGTATCTCCTTTACGGAGAAGATGTCCGAGGAGCCGGAAACAGGAGTGGGAGAAACAAGTTTGGGAGAGAAACGGTTGATGATGAGTGGTTTAAGAAGAGAAACGTGAAAGGCATTAGGAATACGAAGAGAAGGAGGAAGAAGAAGTTTGTAAGAGACAGGATTAATCTGGCACAAAATTTTGAAAGGACCAAGATAGCGTGGTCCCAATTTGTAGCTAGGGACACGGAAGCGGACATATTTAGCGGAGAGCCATACCTTGTCTCCAGGAGAAAAAATGGGGGGAGCTCTTCTTTTCTTATCAGAAAACTTCTTCATGCGTGATGAAGCCTGTAAGAGAGAATTTTGGGTCTCTTTCCATATGGTGGAAAGATCACGAGATATTTCATCCACAGCGGGCAAACCAGAGGGCAAGGGAGTAGGGAGGGGGGGAAGAGGGTGACGGCCGTACACCACGAAAAATGGGGATTTGGAGGAAGATTCAGAGACTCTGAAGTTATACGAGAATTCGGCCCATGGTAGAAGATCTGCCCAGTCATCCTGGCGGTAGGAAACAAAATGCCGTAAATAATCACCCAGGACCTGGTTAATTCTTTCTACTTGCCCATTGGATAGAGGATGATAGGCAGAAGAAAAGTTTAATTTAATCTTGAGTTGTTTACAGAGAGCCCTCCAGAATTTTGACACGAATTGGACGCCTCTGTCCGAGACGATCTGCGTGGGCAACCCGTGAAGACGAAAAATGTGTACAAAAAATTGTTTTGCCAACTGAGGCGCTGAAGGGAGACCAGGAAGAGGGATGAAATGTGCCATCTTGGAGAATCGATCAACGACCACCCAAACAACAGTGTTGCCACGGGATGGGGGTAAGTCTGTAATAAAGTCCATACCAATCAGAGACCAAGGCTGTTCGGGGACAGGCAGAGGATGAAGAAGACCAGCGGGCTTCTGGCGAGGAGTCTTATCCCGGGCACAGACAGTGCAGGCTCGCACAAAATCCACAACATCCTTCTCCAGAGTCGGCCACCAATAGAAACGAGAGATGAGTTGCACGGATTTCTTGATGCCCGCATGACCTGCGAGATGGGAGGAGTGACCCCATTTGAGGATTCCAAGGCGTTGGCGTGGAGAGACGAAGGTCTTCCCTGGAGGAGTTTGCCTGATGGAGGCTGGAGAAGTGGAGATCAGGCAGTCAGGAGGAATGATGTGTTGCGGAGAGAGCTCTACTTCCGAGGCATCCGAGGAACGAGAGAGAGAGCATCGGCCCTAATGTTCTTATCGGCAGGCCGAAAGTGAATTTCAAAATTAAATCGGGCAAAGAACAGAGACCACCTGGCCTGGCGAGGATTCAGCCGTTGGGCAGACTGGAGATAGGAGAGGTTCTTGTGATCGGTGTAAATAATAACTGGAAATCTTGATCCCTCCAGCAGATGCCTCCATTCTTCAAGTGCTAATTTAATGGCTAGTAGCTCTCGATCCCCGATGGAGTAGTTCCTCTCCGCCGGAGAGAAGGTCCTAGAAAAAAAACCACAAGTAACAGCATGCCCGGAAGAATTTTTTTGTAGAAGGACCGCTCCAGCTCCTACTGAGGAGGCATCAACCTCCAATAGGAAGGGTTTAGATGGGTCAGGTCTGGAGAGCACGGGAGCCGAAGAAAAGGCAGACTTGAGCTGTTTAAAGGCGTCTTCCGCTTGAGGAGGCCATGACTTAGGATTGGCATTCTTTTTGGTTAAAGCCACGATAGGAGCCACAATGGTAGAAAAATGTGGAATAAATTGTCTGTAATAATTGGCGAACCCCAAAAAACGTTGGATAGCACGGAGTCCGGAGGGGCGTGGCCAATCTAAGACGGCAGAGAGTTTGTCTGGATCCATTTGTAGTCCCTGGCCAGAGACCAAGTATCCTAGGAAAGGAAGAGATTGACATTCAAACAGACATTTCTCCATTTTGGCATAAAGTTGATTGTCACGAAGTCTCTGAAGAACCATGCGGACATGCTGGCGGTGTTCTTCTAGGTTGGCAGAAAAAATCAGGATATCGTCCAGATACACAACAACACAGGAATATAAGAGATCACGAAAAATTTCATTAACAAAGTCTTGGAAGACGGCAGGGGCGTTGCACAGGCCAAAGGGCATGACCAGATACTCAAAGTGTCCATCTCTAGTGTTAAATGCCGTTTTCCATTCATCCCCCTCTCTGATGCGGATGAGATTATAAGCACCTCTTAAGTCCAGTTTGGTAAAGATGTGGGCACCTTGGAGGCGATCAAAGAGTTCAGAGATGAGAGGTAGGGGGTAGCGGTTCTTTACCGTGATTTTATTAAGACCGCGGTAGTCAATGCAAGGACGTAGGGAGCCATCTTTTTTGGACACAAAGAAAAATCCGGCTCCGGCAGGAGAGGAGGATTTGCGGATAAAGCCCTTTTTTAAATTTTCCTGGATGTACTCAGACATAGCAAGAGTCTCTGGGGCAGAGAGAGGATAAATTCTGCCCCGGGGTGGAGTAGTGCCCGGGAGGAGGTCAATAGGACAGTCATAAGGCCTGTGAGGAGGTAGAGTCTCAGCTTGTTTTTTGCAAAAAACATCCGCAAAGTCCATATAGGCCTTAGGGAGACCGGTTACAGGGGGAACCACAGGGTCACGGCAAGGAGAACTGGGAACCGGTTTAAGGCAGTCCTTGAAACAAGAGGAACCCCAACTCTTGATCTCCCCAGTGGACCAATCCAGGGTTGGGGAATGGTGTTGAAGCCAGGGTAGTCCGAGGAGAATTTCGGAAGTGCAATTGGGGAGGACCAAAAACTCAATTTTCTCGTGATGAGGTCCGATGCACATTAGGAGGGGCTCCGTGCGGAAACGTATGGTACAGTCCAATCTTTCATTGTTAACACAATTGATGTAGAGGGGTCTGGCGAGACTGGTCACTGGGATGTTGAACCTGTTGATGAGAGAGGCTAAAATAAAATTTCCTGCAGATCCGGAATCCAAGAAGGCCATAGTAGAGAAGGAGAAGGTAGAGGCAGATATCCGCACAGGCACAGTAAGACGTGGAGAAGCAGAGTTGACATCAAGGACTGTCTCACCTTTGTGCGGAGTCAGCGTACGTCTTTCCAGGCGGGGAGGACGGATAGGACAATCCTTCAGGAAGTGTTCGGTACCGGCACAGTACAGGCAGAGATTCTCCATGCGGCGTCGTGTCCTCTCTTGAGGTGTCAGGCGAGACCGGTCGACCTGCATAGCCTCCACGGCGGGAGGCACAGGAACGGATTGCAGGGGACCAGAGGAGAGAGGAGCCGGGGAGAAAAAACGCCTCGTGCGAACAAAGTCCATATCCTGGCGGAGCTCCTGACGCCTTTCAGAAAAACGCATGTCAATGCGAGTGGCTAGATGAATGAGTTCATGTAGGTTAGCAGGGATTTCTCGTGCGGCCAGAACATCTTTAATGTTGCTGGATAGGCCTTTTTTAAAGGTCGCGCAGAGGGCCTCATTATTCCAGGATAGTTCAGAAGCAAGAGTACGGAATTGTACGGCGTACTCGCCAACGGAAGAATTACCCTGGACCAGGTTCAACAGGGCAGTCTCAGCAGAAGAGGCTCGGGCAGGTTCCTCAAAGACACTTCGAATTTCCGAGAAGAAGGAGTGTACAGAGGCAGTGACGGGGTCATTGCGGTCCCAGAGCGGTGTGGCCCATGACAGAGCTTTTCCAGACAGAAGGCTGACTACGAAAGCCACCTTAGACCTTTCAGTAGGAAACTGGTCCGA
This sequence comes from Hyla sarda, assembly GCF_029499605.1. Lineage (NCBI taxonomy): Eukaryota > Metazoa > Chordata > Amphibia > Anura > Hylidae > Hyla > Hyla sarda. Next base: position 7,793,119 of record NC_079193.1, on the reverse strand, counting down.
CATCATCTCCAAGTGCAGGGAACATTGAGAAAGAAAGCCACGGCAAAATTTAGAGTCCCCATCAAATTTATCCGGCAAGGATAGTCGTAGGCCTGAAGCGGCCACTCGCTGCGGAGGAGGTGCAGGAGCTGGCGGAGGAGATGATTGCTGAAGCTGTGGTAGTAGCTGCTGTAGCATCACGGTCAGTTGAGACAGCTGGTGGCCTTGTTGCGCTATCTGTTGTGACTGCTGGGCGACCACCGTGGTGAGGTCGGCGACAACTGGCAGAGGGACTTCAGCGGGATCCATGGCCGGATCTACTGTCACGATGCCGGCTGGCAGGAGGTGGATCCTCTGGGCCAGAGAGGGATTGGCGTGGACCGTGCTAGTGGACCGGTTCTAAGTCACTACTGGTTTTCACCAGAGCCCGCCGCAAAGCGGGATGGTCTTGCTGCGGCGGTAGTGACCAGGTCGTATCCACTAGCAACGGCTCAACCTCTCTGACTGCTGAAGATAGGCGCGGTACAAGGGAGTAGACAGAAGCAAGGTCGGACGTAGCAGAAGGTCGGGGCAGGCAGCAAGGATCGTAGTCAGGGGCAACGGCAGGAGGTCTGGAACACAGGCTAGGAACACACAAGGAAACGCTTTCACTGGCACGATGGTAACAAGATCCGGCGAGGGAGTGCAGGGGAAGTGAGGTATACATAGGGAGTGCACAGGTGAACACACTAATTAGAACCACTTGCGCCAATCAGCGGCGCAGTGGCCCTTTAAATCGCAGAGACCCGGCGCGCGCGCGCCCTAGGGAGCGGGGCCGCGCGCGCCGGGACAGGACCGACGGAGAGCGAGTCAGGTACGGGAGCCGGGGTGCGCATCGCGAGCGGGCGCCACCCGCATCGCGAATCGCATCCCGGCTGGAGGCGGTATCGCAGCGCACCGGGTCAGTGGATCTGACCGGAGCGCTGCAGTAGCGAGAGTGTAGCGAGCGCTCCGGGGAGGAGCGGGGACCCGGAGCGCTCGGCGTAACAGTATCAGTCTGGGGTCCAGGATGTTTAGCTCACAGAGCATTGTCTAGACTGGATACAATTGTATCACTTCTCAGCTGAGCACAGGACTAGCTATGTACAATGTATCTGTCTGGAGTCCAGGATGTTTAGCTCACAGAGCATTGTCTAGCTATGTACAGTGTAACAGATATATTGTAACTGGACCACAAAGTCTGTTCGAAAGTTACAACATTTTTTGGTTATTATCAGATTAAAGGGCTCCCCTCCCCCATCCTGTCTAAGAAAATATAAATTGAGCTTTTCTTTAAAGGTTACATCCCCCTCAGTAGTCAACATTTCTATCCTAAAATAATCTAGTGATTCAGTTTTCACAGATTATTTTTGGCCGGCGTCATTTACAATTGAATTACAGCTGGAATATAAAATAATGGCTGGAAATCATAGATGACAGCGCTGGCACCGTATCTGTCACACATGGAGAGGACCTCCAGCTGTGAAGGTGTTAAATAATAGCTGTGATTCCCATCAACAGGTACAGGAAAACATTACAATATTACAGCCTGACAGGGTTTTCCCAAGTGTTCTGTCAAATATTGAGCCGTCTTCTGTTATTACTGCAGCCACATCCTGATTTATTACTTCAAACTTGACACTGTGTTTATTAGTATTTTACTGCGTTATATAAAAGCTGAGAACTTTATATAAGATTTGTGTGAAATAGAATGAAATTATCACTATGACTGAGGATACATACTGTATATACATAGGGCAATGGACATAATGCTGTAATGCACACACCTGCTATTTGATGTCAGAAAGAAAGTTTCTTGTCAATCACCGCTCCTAACGCATAAGAATATAACAACTATAATACTGCTCCTAATGCATAAGAATATAGCAACTATAATACTGCTCCTAATGCATAAGAAAATAGCAACTATAATACTGCTCCTAATGCATAAGAATATAACAACTATAATACTGCTCCTAATGCATGAGAATATAACAACTATAATACTGCTCCAAATGCATAAGAATATAACAACTTTAATACACCTCCTAATGCATAAGAATATAACAACTATAATGCTGCTCCAAATACATAAGAATTTAACAACTATAATACTGCCTCCTATATACAAGAATATAACTACTATAATACTGATCCTATATACAAGAATATAACTACTATAATACTGCATCTGATATAAAAGAATATAACTACTATAATACTGCTCCTATATACAAGAATATAACTACTATAATACTGCTCCTATATACAAGAATATAACTACTATAATACTGCCCCTATATACAAGAATATAACTACTATAATACTGCTCCTATATACAAGAATATAACTACTATAATACTGCTCCTATATACAAGAATATAACTACTATAATACTGCTCCTATATACAAGAATATAACTACTATAATACTGCCTCCTATATAAAACAATATAACTACTAGAATACTGCATCCGATATAAAAGAATATAACTACTATAATACTGCATCCTATATACAAGAATATAACTACTATAATACTGCATCCTATATACAAGAATATAACTACTATAATACTGCCTCCAATATACAAGAATATAATTACTATAATACTGCTCCTATATACAAGAATATAACTCCTATAATACTGCTCCTATGTACAAGAATATAACTACTATAATACTGCCTCCTATTTACAAGATTATAACTACTATAATACTGTCTCCTATATACAAGAATATAACTACTATAATACTGCTCTTATATACAAGAATATAACTACTATAATACTGCTCCTATATACAAGAATATAACTACTATAATACTGCCCCTATATACAAGAACATAACAACTATAATACTGCTCCTATATACAAGAATATAACTACTATAATACTGCTTCTATATACAAGAATATAACTACTATAATACTGCTCCTATATACAAGAATATAACTACTATAATACTGCCCCTATATACAAGAATATAACAACTATAATACTGCCTCCTATATACAAGAATATAACTACTATAATACTGCCCCTATATACAAGAATATAACTACTATAATACTGCTCCTATATACAAGAATATAACTACTATAATACTGCTCGTTTATACAAGACTATAACTACTATAATACTGCTCCTGTATACAAGAATATAACTACTATAATACTGCCTCCTATATACAAGAATATAACTACTATAATACTGCCCCCTATGTACAAGAATATAACTACTATAATTCTGCCCCTATATACAAGAATATAACTACTATAATACTGCTCCTATATACAAGAATATAACTACTATAATACTGCCCCTATATACAAGAATATAACTACTATAATACTGCTCCTATATACAAGAATATAACTACTATAATACTGCTCCTATATACAAGAATATAACTACTATATTACTGCTCCCTATAAACAAGAATATAACTACTGTAAAACTGCTCCTATATAAAGGAATATAACTACTATAATACTGCCCCTATATACAAGAATAAAACTACTATAATATTGCCTCCTATATACAAGAATACAGCTCCTATATACAAGAATATAACTACTATAATACTGCTCCTATATACAAGAATATAACTTCTATAATACTGCTCCTATATATAAGAATATAACTACTATAATACTGCTCCTATATACAAGAATGTAACTACTATAATACTGCTCGTTTATACAAGACTATAACTACTATAATACTGATCCTATATACAAGAATATAACTACTATAATACTGCTCCTATATACAAGAATATAACTACAATAATACTGCTCCTATATACAAGAATATAACTACTATAATACTGCTCCTGTATACAAGAATATAACTATTATAATACTGCTCCTATTTACAAGAATATAACTACTATAATAATGCCTCCTATATACAAGAATATAACTACTATAATACTGCCCCCTATGTACAAGAATATAACTACTATAATTCTGCCCCTATATACAAGAATATAACTACTATAATACTGCTCCTATATAAAAGAATATAACTACTATAATACTGCTCCTATATACAAGAATATACCTACTATAATACTGCCCCTTATATACAAGAATATACCTACTATAATACTGCCCTTATGTTCAAGAATATAACTACTATAATACTGCTCCTATATACAAGAATATAACTACTATAATACTGCCCCTATATACAAGAATATAACTACTATAATACTGCTCCTATATACAAGAATATAACTACTATAATACTGCCTCCTATATACAAGAATATAACTACTATAATACTGCCCCTATGTACAATAATATACCTAGATCATAGAACAAATTGTGGATGTGCCGCCATGTTTTTGTTTTTTTATTTGTGAATAACCACTATAATACCTTCTAGCGGACCAGAGAAGTAGGTCACAGATAGTTCTCATCAGGCCAATGCATAGCACTGAACAGTAGTAGCAATTGAGTGACTGCTGTAAACAGCCTCCTATGGGGATATAAGAAATGTAATATAAACAGTAAAAAAATAAATAAATTAAGCCTCTTTCCCTATAACATTTTAATTGTTCCTTTTTCTCATCATACAAAAAAAAAAATTATAAACATATTTGGTATTGTGTATTCATGTCCGAACTATTAGAATATAAGGTTAAAGGGGTATTCCGTCCACAGACATCTTATCCCCCTAGACCAGTGGTCTCCAACTTGCGGACCTCCAGATGTTGGAAAACTACAACACCCAGCATGCACGGACAGCCGTTGGCTGTCCGGGCATTCTGGGAGTTGTAGTTTTGCAACATCTGGAGGTCCGCAGGTTGGAGACCACTGCCCTAGGCAAAGGATAGAGGATAAGATGTCTGATCTCCGTCCAGCACCTAGCATTCTAAACAGTATGTTTAAAACGCTGGGTTTGGGTGGCCGGCGACGGGACGTCACACCACTCCCCCTTTATTCCTGTCTACGTGACGCCCCTCCCAACATCCCCTCCCATAGACATGAATAGAGGGCGCGTTGTGTGATGTCACGTCTCCCACCACAGGAATCCAGTATTCTAAACATACAGGTGCTGGACAGAGATCAGACATCTTATCCACTATGCTTTGGATTGAGAATAAGATATCTAGGGGCAGAGTACCCCTTTAAGGGGTTAATGTGGTCCAGTGCACATAAATTCTTTGCAGATAAATGTTTGGTACCCTATTCACATTTATACAGTGTGTAAAAAAATGTCAGTCACTCGACAACTTATGGATTATAGCCGGACCATCGGCACTGGGACACTACACTGTTATCCATGGTGTTCACGGCTGATAAATTCCCAGCATGCAACTGGTCTTATACTTTCACTGATAGTCGTCCTGTTTAGCAGACTCAAAGCAGTGACCAGATCTGATACATGAACACTGCCTAAGAAACGTTATAGAGAACTATTGCAGTTCTTCATTCAGCCACTAGATGTCACACCTAAGTTTTTGCTAAAAGAAGACTCTCACTTTTCAACCTGCTGAAAAGAATGGAGCTGATCTGAAGTGTCTACCGTCTAACGGTCTTATAAACTCTAGCAAGCAAATAGGTAGATCTCTGGGTACAAGGGGCAATAAGAGCCCCATATACACTGTATACATGAATAGTGTTAGACTGAAGATGCTCACAGGAAACTTGCTAACACTCCCAGAATATTGATTACCAACAATCAAGATGCACAAGGGGGAGGCATTATGCAATCCCCACCCAAAAGTGGATCTTAGAGGAGTTCCCATGTGTTTCTGAGTGGTCCAATGGGTGGGGCTTGACAGTCCTAATCTTGCAGCAAGATAACCGGAAGGACGTAGCAGTAAAACTTCTCATCACATGGCAATGAAGAAGCACTAACTATGACCAGAAGCCAATAAAGAGATTAGTGTATTGCAGAGAAACCCTTGTCCAGCCCTTTTCTCTCTGATGAAAACTTCTTATTGGGGATGAAGAACTTGAGACCTGCATCCTCACAGCATGGACAGCTTTTTATTGCACAGCTTTTGGGAGTGACAGTATCCACTGCAGACCTGGTATTGTATTCATGAACCAATGGCTTAGGATTAGCAGTGTTATAAGCACATACTCTGATGTTGCTCAGCATGATATTATCAAAAAGCTAAAACCGAGTGGTCCCATGGGTGGAGCTTGACAGCCCTAATCTTTCACCAAGATACCCGTAAGGATGTGGCAGGAAAACTTCTCATGACATTGCATTTAAGAAGCACTAACTATGACCAGAGGCCAATGAAGATATTAGTGTATTGCAGAGAGGCCCTTGTTCAGCCTTCTTCTCTCTGACGGAAAATCCTAATGGGAGATGAAGAACAGCGTGCACAATGTGGGCAGCATTCTATTGTGCCGCCCTCAGACCACTGCAGACCTGGAATTGTATTCATGAACCAATGGCTCAGGATTAGCAGTGTTGTAAGCGCGTGCTCTGAAGCTGCTCAGCATATTATCTAAAAGTAAAGACTGACTATGAATGCTAAAATGAAAACACGAAACCATCAGAGACCATAAGTGAGATGATTTTTTGCAGAATAAGAGGGATTTCTATTTGGCAGCCATATGGTAATTCAGTAAATTACACAAACCCATGTAATGAAGCGAGGCGGTGACAACATGGCGGATGTTTGCGGTGATTTACCTCTCAGTATTATGCAGCTTTTATCACAGGTAAAACAAATAAGCTCAGTCCCCGCTGGCAGCACGTAAAGCTGGGTAATCTGCTCCATGTTCCTGACTTTAATCAGCCGCCTCCATTCAGGAGATTTTCTCCGGCTCCAATTCCTTCATTTTATTTTATTTTTTATTTTTCGCAGCTTTTATTTCTCCCCGAGGAGTCGGAGAGCGCAGACATCTAAATCACCTGCTTACCCTGGCGGTGATTGTTTACAGCCAAGGAACGGCTCCGGCCCACGTGCATCGAGGACTATTTCATTCTCTACATTAAGCCATTTATGGTCTTGGCAAATGGCGCGGCGGCAGAAGGGAAGATAAATAGCGAAGGAAGAAACCGCATTTCTTATGTCGCCATGTACTGGGACAATTAAAAAAAAAAACATCCTTGAGATGCCCCTTCTTCTATTACATTGTAAAAAGTTTGGTGTATATCTGTTTCTGGGAAAGCTGTGTGGTTTTAAAGGGGTACTCCAGAGGAACCATATGTTTTCAAATCAACTGGTGAGAGAAAGTTAAAGGGGTATTCCAGGCAAAAACTTTTTTTATATATCAACTGGCTCCGGAAAGTTAAACAGATTTGTAAATGACTTCTATTAAAAAATCTTAATCCTTCCAATAGTTCTTAGCTTCTGAAGTTTTCTGTCTAACTGCTCAATGATGATGTCACGTCCCGGGAGCTGTGCATGATGGGAAAATATTCCCATAGGAGCTGGACAGCTCCCGGGAGGTGAGTCATCAGAAAGCAGTTAGACAGAAAACAACAACTCAACTTCAGAAGCTAATAACTATTGGAAGGATTAAGATTTTTTAATAGAAGTAATTTACAAATTTGTTAAACTTTCCGGAGCCAGTTGATATATAAAAAAAAAAGTTTTGGCCTGGAATACCCCTTTAAACACATTTTAAATTAATATTTTCAAACAGTAACCAACCCCTCAAGACTAGTATCAGTTACCTGATACATAGATGAAAAATAGTATAAATAATAATAGTAAATAACTGGATCATGCTTCAATTATAAGATACAATTTTATTATATGTATAAAATATTAATTGTTGCAACTTGACCTCATGGCACAGGGCCCTTGTGCCGAGGAAAAGAGATATACGTGCTTGAACATATAAATACAATAAAAACAAACACCAATATTTAACATTAAAGGGGTACTCCAGTGCATAGACATCTTATCCCCTATCCAAAGGAGAGGGAATAAGATGCCTGACCGCGGGAGTCCCGCCGCTGGGGACACCCGGGATCTTGCACGCGGCACCCCGTTTGTAATCAGTCCCCGGAGCATGTTCGCTCCGGGTCTGATTACGGGCGATCACAGGGCGGGCGCCGTGTGACGTCAAGCCCCCGCCCCCGTGTCATGTCACGCTCCGCCCCTCAATGCAAGCCTATGGGAGGGGGCGTGACAGCCCCTCCCGTAGGCTTGCATTGAGGGGCGGAGCGTGACGTCACACGGGGGCACAGGCATGAATTCACACGCCGCCGACCCTGAGATCACCCGTAATCAGACCCGGAGCGAACACGCTCCGGGGACTGATTACAAACGGGGTGCCGCGTGCAAGATCACGGGGGTCCCCAGCGGCGGGACTCCCGCGGTCAGGCATCTTATTCCCTATCCTTTGGATAGGGGATAAGATGTCTAAGCACCGGAGTACCCCTTTAATGAAAAAATATAAAAATAAATAAAATTTGTGTCACTTTCGGTAATTCGGCAACTGATAGTCCAGAATTGTATTAAAGTCCCGTAAATGATATGGGATCCTGATATATTAAGAAAGATGAGTAGTGTCACGATGCCGGCTGGCAGGTAGTGGATCCTCTGTGCCAGAGAGGGATTGGCGTGGACCGTGCTAGTGGATCGGTTCTAAGTCACTACTGGTTTTCACCAGAGCCCGCCGCAAAGCGGGATGGTCTTGCTGCGGCGGTAGTGACCAGGTCGTATCCACTAGCAACGGCTCAACCTCTCTGACTGCTGAAGATAGGCGCGGTACAAGTGAGTAGACAGAAGCAAGGTCGGACGTAGCAGAAGGTCGGGGCAGGCAGCAAGGATCGTAGTCGGGGGCAACGGCAGGAGGTCTGGAACACAGGCTAGGAACACACAAGGAAACGCTTTCACTGGCACAATGGCAACAAGATCCGGCGAGGGAGTGAAGGGGAAGTGAAGTATAAATAGGGAGTGCACAGGTGAACACACTAATTGGAACCACTGCGCCAATCAGCGGCGCAGTGGCCCTTTAAATCGCAGAGACCCGGCGCGCGCGCGCCCTAGGGAGCGGGGCCGCGCGCGCCGGGACAGGACAGACGGAGAGCGAGTCAGGTACGGGAGCCGGGGTGCGCATCGCGAGCGGGCGCTACCCGCATCGCGAATCGCATCCCGGCTGGAGACGGTATCGCAGCGCACCGGGTCAGTGGAGCTGCCCGGAGCGCTGCGGTAGCGAGAGAGAAGCGAGCGCTCCGGGGAGGAGCGGGGACCCGGAGCGCTCGGCGTAACAGTACCCCCCCCCTTGGGTCTCCCCCTCTTCTTAGAGCCTGAGAACCTGAGGAGCAGACTTTTGTCTAGGATGTTGTCCTCAGGTTCCCAGGATCTCTCTTCAGGTCCACAGCCCTCCCAATCCACCAAAAAGAACTTTTTTCCTCTGATCGTCTTGGAGGCCAGTATCTCTTTCACCGAGAAGACGTCAGAAGAACCGGAGACAGGAGTGGGAGAAACTAACTTGGGAGAGAAACGGTTGATGATGAGTGGTTTAAGAAGAGAGACATGAAAGGCATTAGGAATACGGAGAGAAGGAGGAAGAAGAAGTTTGTAAGAGACAGGATTAATTTGGCACAAGACTTTGAAAGGACCAAGATAGCGTGGACCCAGTTTGTAACTGGGGACACGAAAGCGGACATATTTAGCGGAGAGCCATACCTTGTCTCCGGGAGCAAAAATGGGGGGAGCTCTTCTTTTCTTATCGGCAAACTTTTTCATGCGAGATGAAGCCTGTAAAAGAGAATCTTGGGTCTCTTTCCATATGATGGAAAGATCACGAGTCACTTCATCTACAGCGGGCAAACCAGAGGGCAAGGGAGTAGGGAGGGGGGGAAGAGGGTGACGGCCGTACACCACGAAAAATGGGGATTTGGAGGAAGATTCAGAGACTCTAAAGTTATACGAGAATTCGGCCCATGGTAGAAGATCTGCCCAATCATCCTGGCGGGAGGAAACAAAATGTCGTAAATAATCACCCAAGACCTGGTTAATTCTTTCCACTTGTCCATTGGATTGAGGATGATATGCAGAAGAAAAGTTTAATTTAATCTTGAGTTGTTTACAAAGAGCCCTCCAGAATTTTGACACGAATTGGACGTCTCTATCCGAGACTATCTGTGTGGGCAACCCGTGAAGACGAAAAATGTGTACAAAAAATTGTTTAGCCAACTGAGGCGCTGAAGGAAGACCAGGAAGAGGGATGAAATGTGCCATCTTGGAGAATCGATCAACGACCACCCAAACAACAGTGTTGCCACGGGATGGGGGTAGGTCTGTAATAAAATCCATACCAATTGTCACGATGCCGGCTGGCAGGAGGTGGATCCTCTGTGCCAGAGAGGGATTGCGTGGACCGTGCTAGTGGACCGGTTCTAAGACACTACTGGTTTTCACCAGAGCCCGCCGCAAAGCGGGATGGTCTTGCTGCGGCGGTAGTGACCAGGTCGTATCCACTAGCAACGGCTCACCTCTCTGGCTGCTGAAGATAGGCGAGGTACAAGGGAGTAGGCAGAAGCAAAGTCGGACGTAGCAGAAGGTCGGGGGCAGGCGGCAAGGTTCGTAGTCAGGGGTGATAGCAGAAGTTCTGGTACACAGGCTTTAAACACACAAAACGCTTTCACTAGGCACAAGGGCAACAAGATCCGGCAAGGAAGTGCATGGGAGGAGGATAGATATAGTCAGGGACCAGGTGGAAGCCAATTAAGCTAATTGGGCCAGGCACCAATCATTGGTGCACTGGCCCTTTAAGTCTCAGGGAGCTGGCGCGCGCGCGCCCTAGAGAGCGGAGCCGCGCGCGCCAGCACATGACAGCAGGGGACGGGAACGGGTAAGTGACCTGGGATGCGATTCGCGAGCGGGCGCGTCCCGCTGTGCGAATCGCATCCCCAACGGCCATGACAGAGCAGCGCTCCCGGTCAGCGGGACTGACCGGGGAGCTGCAGGGAGAAAGACGCCGTGAGCGCTCCGGGGAGGAGCGGGGACCCGGAGCGCTAGGCGTAACAGTACCCCCCCCCCTTAGGTCTCCCCTTCTCTTTATCCGGTAACTGCCTCCCCTGGGATGAGGACACCGGGAAAGGATGGAGGGATTCCTCAACGGCAGGCAGAACAGCAGGAGTAGGAATGGGGAGAGAGGGCAGAGGGCGAGACCTGGCACGGGGCAGTGTGACACCAGGACGAGGGCCATGCGGGGACACAGGGGCTTGCCTGATGGGACTGGGAGGGGGGGAGAGGCATTTCTTGTGGCAGGCAGAGTCCTTAATGACCTTAGGGGGACCGGATACAGAAGGAACCACAGGGTCACGGCAGGGAGTACTGGGAACCGGTTGAAGGCAGTCCTTGGAACAAGAGGGGCCCCAACTCTTGATCTCCCCAGTGGACCAATCCAGGGTTGGGGAATGGTGTTGAAGCCAGGGTAGTCCAAGGAGAACTTCAGAAGTGCAATTAGGAAGGACCAAAAATACAATTTCCTCGTGATGAGGTCCGATGCACATTAGGAGGGGCTCCGTGCGGAAACGCACGGTGCAATCCAACTTGGCTCCGTTGACCGCGGAAACGTGGAGTGGCTTGACAAGACGGGTCACCGGAATGCGGAATTTATTCACTAAGGACTCCCGAATAAAATTCCCAGAAGCTCCAGAGTCCAGGCAGGCCACGGCTGAGAGGGAAGAGCTGGCTGAAGTAGAAATCCGAACAGGCACCGTGAGACGTGGAGAAGCCGACTTAGCATCAAGAGACGCCACACCCACGAGAGCTGGGTGCGAGCGTGCGGTTCCCAGACGTGGAGGACGGATTGGGCAATCCACCAAAAAATGTTCAGTACTGGCACAGTACAGACAAAGATTCTCTTCCTTACGGCGATTCCTCTCTTCCAGGGTCAGGCGAGACCGATCCACTTGCATGGCCTCCTCGGCGGGAGGCCTAGGCGCAGATTGCAGTGGAGACTGTGGGAGAGGTGTCCAGAGATCTAAGTCTTTTTCCTGGCGGAGCTCTTGATGCCTCTCAGAAAAACGCATGTCAATGCGAGTGGCTAGATGAATGAGTTCATGCAGGTTAGCAGGAGTCTCTCGTGCGGCCAGAACATCTTTAATGTTGCTGGATAGGCCTTTTTTAAAGGTCGCGCAGAGAGCCTCATTATTCCAGGATAGTTCAGAGGCAAGAGTACGGAATTGTATGGCGTACTCGCCAACGGAGGAATTACCCTGGACCAGGTTCAGCAGGGCAGTCTCAGCAGAAGAGGCTCGGGCAGGTTCCTCAAAGACACTTCGAATTTCCGAGAAGAAGGAGTGTACAGAGGCAGTGACGGGGTCATTGCGGTCCCAGAGCGGTGTGGCCCATGACAGAGCTTTTCCAGACAGAAGGCTGACTACGAAAGCCACCTTAGACCTTTCAGTAGGAAACTGGTCCGACATCATCTCCATGTGCAGGGAACATTGCGAAAGAAAGCCACGGCAAAACTTAGAGTCCCCATTAAATTTGTCCGGCAAGGACAGGCGGAGGCTAGGAGTGGCCACTCGCTGCGGAAGGGGTGCAGGAGCTGGCGGAGGAGATGGTTGTTGCTGCTGTAGCTGTGACTGTACTTGCTGTAGTTGTGACTGGAGTTGCTGTGTCATGGTGGTCAAGTACGACAGCTGGTGATCTTGTTGGGCGATCTGACGAGCTTGCTGGGCGACCAGCGTAGGGAGGTCAGCGACAACTGGCAGAGGAACTTCAGCGGGATCCATGGCCGGATCTACTGTCACGATGCCGGCTGGCAGGAGGTGGATCCTCTGTGCCAGAGAGGGATTGCGTGGACCGTGCTAGTGGACCGGTTCTAAGACACTACTGGTTTTCACCAGAGCCCGCCGCAAAGCGGGATGGTCTTGCTGCGGCGGTAGTGACCAGGTCGTATCCACTAGCAACGGCTCACCTCTCTGGCTGCTGAAGATAGGCGAGGTACAAGGGAGTAGGCAGAAGCAAAGTCGGACGTAGCAGAAGGTCGGGGGCAGGCGGCAAGGTTCGTAGTCAGGGGTGATAGCAGAAGTTCTGGTACACAGGCTTTAAACACACAAAACGCTTTCACTAGGCACAAGGGCAACAAGATCCGGCAAGGAAGTGCATGGGAGGAGGATAGATATAGTCAGGGACCAGGTGGAAGCCAATTAAGCTAATTGGGCCAGGCACCAATCATTGGTGCACTGGCCCTTTAAGTCTCAGGGAGCTGGCGCGCGCGCGCCCTAGAGAGCGGAGCCGCGCGCGCCAGCACATGACAGCAGGGGACGGGAACGGGTAAGTGACCTGGGATGCGATTCGCGAGCGGGCGCGTCCCGCTGTGCGAATCGCATCCCCAACGGCCATGACAGAGCAGCGCTCCCGGTCAGCGGGACTGACCGGGGAGCTGCAGGGAGAAAGACGCCGTGAGCGCTCCGGGGAGGAGCGGGGACCCGGAGCGCTAGGCGTAACACCAATCAGAGACCAAGGCTGTTCGGGGACAGGCAGAGGATGAAGAAAACCAGCGGGCTTCTGGCGAGGAGTCTTATCCCGGGCACAGACAGTGCAGGCTCGCACAAAGTCCACGACATCCGTCTCCAGAGTCGGCCACCAATAGAAGCGAGAGATGAGTTGCACAGATTTCTTGATGCCTACATGACCTGCGAGATGGGAGGAGTGACCCCATTTGAGGATTCCGAGGCGTTGGCGTGGAGAGACGAAGGTCTTTCCTGGAGGAGTTTGCCTGATGGAGGCTGGAGAAGTGGAAATCAGGCAGTCAGGAGGAATGATGTGTTGCGGAGAGAGTTCAACTTCCGAGGCATCCGAGGAACGAGAGAGAGAATCGGCCCTAATGTTCTTATCGGCAGGCCGAAAGTGAATTTCAAAATTAAATCGGGCAAAGAACAGAGACCACCTGGCCTGGCGAGGATTCAGCCGTTGGGCAGACTGGAGATAGGAGAGGTTCTTGTGATCGGTGTAAATAATAACTGGAAATCTTGATCCCTCCAGCAGATGCCTCCATTCCTCAAGTGCTAATTTAATGGCTAGAAGCTCTCGATCCCCGATGGAGTAGTTTCTCTCCGCCGGAGAGAAGGTCCTAGAAAAAAAACCACAAGTAACAGCATGCCCGGAAGAATTTTTTTGTAGAAGGACCGCTCCGGCTCCTACAGAGGAGGCATCAACCTCCAATAGGAAGGGTTTAGAAGGGTCAGGTCTGGAGAGCACGGGAGCCGAAGAAAAGGCAGACTTGAGCCGTTTAAAGGCGTCTTCCGCTTGAGGAGGCCAAGACTTGGGATTGGCATTTTTTTTGGTTAAAGCCACGATAGGGGCCACAACGGTAGAAAAATGTGGAATAAATTGCCTGTAATAATTGGCGAACCCCAAAAAACGTTGGATAGCACGGAGTCCGGAGGGGCGTGGCCAATCTAAGACGGCAGAGAGTTTGTCTGGATCCATTTGTAGTCCCTGGCCAGAGACCAAGTATCCTAGGAAAGGAAGAGATTGGCATTCAAACAGACATTTCTCTATCTTGGCATAAAGTTGATTGTCACGAAGTCTCTGAAGAACCATACGGACATGCTGGTGGTGTTCTTCTAGATTGGCAGAAAAAATCAGGATATCGTCCAGATATACAACAACACAGGAGTATAAGAGATCACGAAAAATTTCATTAACAAAGTCTTGGAAGACGGCAGGGGCGTTGCACAGGCCAAAGGGCATGACCAGATACTCAAAGTGTCCATCTCTAGTGTTAAATGCCGTTTTCCATTCATCCCCCTCTCTGATGCGGATGAGATTATAAGCACCTCTTAAGTCCAATTTAGTAAAGATGTGGGCACCTTGGAGGCGATCAAAGAGTTCAGAGATGAGGGGTAGGGGGTAGCGGTTCTTTACCGTGATTTTATTAAGACCGCGGTAGTCAATGCAAGGACGTAGAGAGCCATCTTTTTTGGACACAAAGAAAAATCCGGCTCCGGCAGGAGAGGAGGATTTACGGATAAAGCCTTTTTTTAAATTTTCCTGGATGTACTCCGACATAGCAAGAGTCTCTGGGGCGGACAGAGGATAGATTCTGCCCCGGGGTGGAGTAGTGCCCGGGAGGAGGTCAATAGGACAATCATAAGGCCTGTGAGGAGGTAGAGTCTCAGCTTGTTTTTTGCAAAAAACATCCGCAAAGTCCATATAGGCCTTAGGGAGACCGGTTACAGGGGGAACCACAGAGTCACGGCAAGGGGTACTGGGAACCGGCTTTAGGCAGTCCTTGAAACAAGAGGGCCCCCAACTCTTGATCTCCCCAGTGGACCAATCCAGGGTTGGGGAATGGAGTTGAAGCCAGGGTAGTCCAAGGAGGATTACGGAAGTGCAATTGGGGAGGACCAAAAATTCAATCTTCTCGTGATGAGGTCCGATGCACATTAGAAGGGGCTCCGTGCGGAAACGTATGGTACAGTCCAATCTTTCATTGTTTACACAATTGATGTAGAGGGGTCTGGCGAGACTGGTCACAGGGATGTTGAACCTGTTGACGAGAGAGGCCAAAATAAAATTTCCTGCAGATCCGGAATCCAAGAAGGCCATAGTAGAGAAGGATAAGGCAGAGGCAGATATCCGCACAGGCACAGTAAGACGTGGAGAAGCAGAGTAGACATCAAGGACTGTCTCACCTTTGTGCGGAGTCAGCGTACGTCTTTCCAGGCGGGGAGGACGGATAGGACAATCCTTCAGGAAGTGTTCGGTACTGGCACAGTACAGGCAGAGATTCTCCATGCGGCGTCGTGTCCTCTCTTGAGGTGTCAGGCGAGACCGGTCGACCTGCATAGCCTCCACGGCGGGAGGCACAGGAACGGATTGCAGGGGACCAGAGGAGAGAGGAGCCGGGGAGAAAAAACGCCTTGTGCGAACAAAGTCCATATCCTGGCGGAGCTCCTGACGCCTTTCGGAAAAACGCATGTCAATGCGAGTGGCAAGATGGATGAGTTCATGTAGGTTAGCAGGGATTTCTCGTGCGGCCAGAACATCTTTAATGTTGCTGGATAGGCCTTTTTTAAAGGTCGCGCAGAGGGCCTCATTATTCCAGGATAATTCTGAAGCAAGAGTACGGAATTGTACGGCGTACTCGCCAACGGAAGAATTACCCTGGACCAGGTTCAACAGGGCAGTCTCAGCAGAAGAGGCTCGGGCAGGTTCCTCAAAGACACTTCGAATTTCCGAGAAGAAGGAGTGTATAGAGGCAGTGACGGGGTCATTGCGGTCCCAGAGCGGTGTGGCCCATGACAGAGCTTTTCCAGACAGAAGGCTGACTACGAAAGCCACCTTAGACCTTTCAGTAGGAAACTGGTCCGACATCATCTCCAAGTGCAGGGAACATTGGGAAAGAAAGCCACGGCAGAATTTAGAGTCCCCATCAAATTTATCCGGCAAGGATAGTCGTAGACCAGAAGCGGCCACTCGCTGCGGAGGAGGTGCAGGAGCTGGCGGAGGAGATGATTGCTGAAGCTGTGGTAGTAGCTGCTGTAGCATCACGGTCAGTTGAGACAGCTGTTGGCCTTGTTGCGCTATCTGTTGTGACTGCTGGGCGACCACCGTGGTGAGGTCGGCGACAACTGGCAGAGGAACTTCAGCGGGATCCATGGCCGGATCTACTGTCACGATGCCGGCTGGCAGGTAGTGGATCCTCTGTGCCAGAGAGGGATTGGCGTGGACCGTGCTAGTGGATCGGTTCTAAGTCACTACTGGTTTTCACCAGAGCCCGCCGCAAAGCGGGATGGTCTTGCTGCGGCGGTAGTGACCAGGTCGTATCCACTAGCAACGGCTCAACCTCTCTGACTGCTGAAGATAGGCGCGGTACAAGGGAGTAGACAGAAGCAAGGTCGGACGTAGCAGAAGGTCGGGGCAGGCAGCAAGGATCGTAGTCGGGGGCAACGGCAGGAGGTCTGGAACACAGGCTAGGAACACACAAGGAAACGCTTTCACTGGCACAATGGCAACAAGATCCGGCGAGGGAGTGAAGGGGAAGTGAAGTATAAATAGGGAGTGCACAGGTGAACACACTAATTGGAACCACTGCGCCAATCAGCGGCGCAGTGGCCCTTTAAATCGCAGAGACCCGGCGCGCGCGCGCCCTAGGGAGCGGGGCCGCGCGCGCCGGGACAGGACAGACGGAGAGCGAGTCAGGTACGGGAGCCGGGGTGCGCATCGCGAGCAGGCGCTACCCGCATCGCGAATCGCATCCCGGCTGGAGACGGTATCGCAGCGCACCGGGTCAGTGGAGCTGCCCGGAGCGCTGCGGTAGCGAGAGAGAAGCGAGCGCTCCGGGGAGGAGCGGGGACCCGGAGCGCTCGGCGTAACAAGTAGGTTATAGTTACCAGCCTGATATAAGTCCCACTGTATCGTCACCTGAGGATGAATAGTGAGGTCCGCAAGTCTCGGGTGGTGAAAGACGCTGGCATGCGTCACCGCGGCGATCTGCCTTCCACAGACCAGTTTGAATGCAAGCCGCTCCCGGGATCTCTCGCTATAGTTGGAATCTAGCGGTGAACGAGTGCAGACCTCGTGGTATCCTGATGGCGTGTGACGTCTCAGGCGCTTGGCAATGCTGCCTGGATGTTGGACTTGGATGGTAGTGCTGGTTTAACCCGAAGGCAATCCTTCAAAATAGATGAGTGATTAGATATCGGTGATGTAGTCATACACCTAGACGCGTTTCAGGGCTCTTATAAGTAGAACACGGCCCTTTACTCAGTAGGTATGTATACTAAAGAAGCTGATCCTTTATATATTACTCTGGTTGTGATCAAATCAATTGCACATGGGTGATGTTGTGCAATTGATTGGATTACAACCAGAGTGCTCCGGCTTTGCCATAGAGTTGTATTGAGGGGGCGTGTTAGCCGCCGCTTCTTGCGGTGGTCAACACGCCCCCTTCCCGCAGGCTTCCGGGGCCCCGTACAGGAGATCGTGGGGGGCCCCAGTGGTCGGACCCCCAGCGATCTGAAACTTATCCCCTATCCTTAGGATAGAGGATAAGTTTTTCAGCACTGGATATCTCCTTTAAGGTGCATGTAACTTGTATTGGACACAAACTATCAGTCTGAATCGTGCGGATGAAAACCGTATGGCAAAACTATTGGATTCTGCCACACGGCTCTATGTGTATAAAACAGCTGTTTTGTTTTTGTGTCAAAAAACAGCACCACACCTGTCCTTAGGTTGAGTGCAGTATTGCAGGTCAGTTCCATTGAAGGGAATGGAGCCAAGTTGTAATACCACACACAACCTGAGGACAGGTGTGATGCAGTTTTTCTATTCTAACCCCTTTATCTAAACGCAGATGAACAACGCCCTTATAATAATGATTGAGCCTAAGAGAAAATTAATTCCTAAGAATACAAAAGAAAGAAAGAAGTCTGTAGACAGGAAAAAAAGAAAGATCATGAGCTCTGGAATAAATAGGAGCAAAACAAATCAAAATATTGAAATATTGCTGGTACTTAAAAAGTTAACCTATTGGTGTTGTATTTTATTTGCTTGCAGTACCACAGCTCGCCACCGTGAACTCAGCATCAGCTTCTCATTAATTGTAATACAACAGCGCCCCCATGTGTTATCTACACAACAAAAAATGTTAGTTGAGAAGCAAAAAATTTGGAAAATTATAAAAATTGGATATAATTTAACAGAAGAAGATGACGTGGAAGCTTTAATTTATGGGATATTCTTTTAGTTTTAAGGGGAAATATTATTTAAGAATAAAATGTTGTATTTAATATAAGACACCGGGGTAAGATCTCCACCAGGGCTCCTCAGCACTGACATCCCATTAATGGAATAGCTTTAATGTTGTATGGATGAGATATGTTGGGGCCCCTCAGGGTTTGGGTGCAGCTGTGGTCTCTGCCTCCCCTATAGCTCCGGCGTAGACTCGTCTGAATATACACAGAACAGTGCCGGATACATATGACCGTATAACCAGACACGCCATGCTTCATGATGTTTTTATTAAAGATGTAAACAGCCTAGTGCAGCATATGGCGAGGCTGTGTTTTCCAATGTTTTAATCCCATGGCGTCCCGCTGGGAGCGATAAATGTGCGCTGCCATAGTTCCATATAACATCATTTTACATATACAATGTATCGATGCCTCCAACGTGTCCAGAGATTGTAATGAAGTTATCTCCCAACCATCTGTTCACAAATGGATGAATGGGAGGAGGAGGGCACAAACTTATGATGGAGACAGGTAATTCTCCAGTCAATTTATTACAGATTACATTAATGTAAAACCTGTCGTGTTGCGATTCTCTGGGCTCTGCGCAAAACAGCAGAAGGTCGGAAATTTCATTCAGAAAAAAGCCTAATGCTCATTACCGGGGAAGATTGAAGGTAATTTATTGGAAGGAGCGACGGAATGAGATGTGTTATAGCCAAGTGATTAAAAACTTATAAGAGCGCCCATCCTGGTGACAGGCGGGTCACGTGGCCATTGGCCACTGGATAAGTTCCGCAGTTGATCTACTTGTCAGGAAGAGAACATGGGTGTAATTTAAGACATGGCTAAATAGGACTGGTCACCAGGATTCCGGGCATACCTTATTTATCTCTATACTCCTTTCCATTGCAGAGATATAAGCCTTTTTGTTATAATGCAAATGAGGCTCAAGTGCCCAGGGGGTGTTCCCCAGCATGGCAAGAGCTCAGTCTAAATCCAGCCCATGTCCCCTTTATATAGTGGCTGTCAGTTAAATGGGCTAGGCAGATGCAAATGGGACAGTATGCGGTAATAAAGCGGACATGGCTTAGACTTATCTGGGCTTTTGCCATACTAGGTAATGCCCCCTGGGCACTTAAAGGGGTACTCCGCCCCTAGACATCTTAGCCCCTATTTGAAGGATAGGGGATAAGATGTCTGATTGCAGGTGTCTAGCTTCTGGGACGCCCGCGATCACCATACACACACCCTGCGTTCTGATCATTATGTTCAGAATGCTGGGTTCCGGAGGCTGTGATTGTGAAGTGACGCCACGCCCCTTCCATTCATTTCTATGAGTGGGGGTGTTGCATGACGTCACAATCACAGCTGCAGGAACCCAGCATTCTCAACATAATGTTCAGAACGCCATGAATGTGCACGGTGGAGGGGGAGGGGAGCAGCAACCGGACCCCTGCGATCAGACATCTTATCCCCTATCCTTTGTTTCATTTGCATAATAACAAAAGGACTCACACCTCTGCACAGGAAAGGACCATGAAAATAAAAAAGGTGGAATCCTGATGACCTGCCAAGCCTATCTAGTCATGTGATTGCTTACACCTGTGTTTTCCTGCCCACAGGTCCACTATAAGTCCTCATGATAACACTCTGTTCTGATGTTCTGGTTCAGTGTTGTCATAGGGACCCTGTATAGAGCTGGATCCGGCATGTCACTAGATATTACTGTGGCAAACCTTTTGAGTGCCTCCCTGTCCAGAACATTTAGTAACTCCATGTTAAATTTAGGGTACATTTTATGTTTGAGTTGAACTAAAAATGTACATCCCTAATCAAATACAACATCCCATCATCAGACTATTGTGTCCCAGACATCTACGGTGCTTCCAAATGTTTGTTTTGACCTAATACTTGCTCATAATACTGGGCAGGCAAAGGCCCAAAATAATTCAGACCCCAGACCAGATTTTCAAATTAACTCAGAGCCCAGAATAGACCCCAAAATAAATTTAAACTTTAGACCAGCACCCACAATAATTGAGACTCAAGATCAAACAATTAGATTTCCAATATTAATTCAGACTGCAGACCAAACTCCATAATTAGTTCAGACTCCAAATCAGACCCCTAAATAAATTCAACACCCAGATAAGACCCCTAAAATAGTTAAGACACCAAATCAAACCCCTAAAGGAATTCAAACCTCAAATTAGACTCAGTCCACAGACCAGACCCCTAAATGAACTTAAACGCCAGATTAGATCTAAAATTAGCTCAGACGGCAGATCAGACCCCTCAATTATTTAAAATGCCAGATTAGATCCAAAATTAGTTCAGACCATAGACCACAAAAAAAAAAGTTTCCATATCAAACCCAAAAATTCAGACCATTAAAATTATATAAAAATGTATTCAGACTCCAGACTAAACCCAAAAATGTACTTACGCCTCAAATGGGACTCCAAAATTCATTTAGACCCCAGATCGAACCCTAAAATAAATGCCAAACTGCTAAGTGACTTCAGACCCTAGATCAGAACCCAAAAAGAATTCAGACCAGAGTGGGCCACTACATAAATTTAAATCTCAGACCAAACCCAGACCACTAAATAAATTTAGATGGCAGACAAGATCCCACAATTTATTAAGAACATAGATCAGACCCCTAAATCAATTAACAATTAATTTGGACTCCAGACCCAAAAATTAGCTCACAACATTGATTAGATTCCCAATATTAATTCAGACCCTTGAAAGAACCTCCAAATTATCTCAGACCTAAGATCAGATCCCTAAATGAATTCAAACCCTAGATTAGACCCCAAAATTAGTTCAGACCATAGACTGGACCACAAAAAATTAATTGGGACCACAGACCAGACCCTGGATCACAACCCAAAATGAATCCAATCTATAAACCAGAGCAGACCACTGCATAAATTCAACAATTCAAACTTTAGATCAAACCAAACATTTTATTCAGACCCAAGACCAGACCCCTAAATAAATTTAGTCAGAAGACAAGGTCCCAAAATGGGTTTAGACCTCAGACCAAACACCTGAAGAAATTCAGTCCATAGATCAATCCCCAAAATAAATAGACCTGATCCTAAAATTCATTTAAACTCCACACAAAGCTAAAACAAATTACTTTAGACCATAGAACAAATGCTAAATAAATTCAGTCCCTAGATCAGAACCCAGTGACACCCCACAACACGTTGCAAACCAAAAGAAAAAGCACTCCATGGTGCACTACCGTTATGGTTCAGCAAACGCTTCGTCTTCGTGTGAACAGGCACTTACCCTGGGTGGCTGTGCAGATCCAAATTTCCTACAACAACTTGGGCGCTGAGAGAACTTCAAAATAACCGTGGACAAGAAAAACGTTTTTAATACCCAGCATACAACGCGTTTCACAAGCCAATCCCACTTGTTCAGGCCTAATGAAGCGGGATTGGCCCATGAAATGCGTTGTAAGCTGCGTATTAAACAAACTTGTACTTGTCCACAGTTGTTTAAATTTCTCTCAGCACCCAAGACTTTATGTCCTAAAGTGATTTTGCCAAACTTGTTTAACTGCTTGACTGATTTTGCAGTGGTTGCTTGACTGATTTATCATGTGCAACTTTTCTCCAAATGTGGCAAATTTTGTTGAAGAGGGCTCCAAATGTTGCTAACCAATACCAGCAATATTTTCATTTACAAAACATGGTTACAACAACTTTACAGAAAAAAATACCACAAATGTGCATGTGCGCCAAATTTATCACACCGCTTTCGTGTTTTGATAACCTAGGTGCACGAATACATAATGTGTAAAATCTTCCCCACTTTCCTTGCTAACAGGATCTTCAGGACTGTGATATGAAAAGACTTATGTGATTTATTAATGAAGCGTTTAAGTAAAGTATACGCAGCGTCTCATACCATGAATTATTCATCTTCTCTCCCTGTATTTATATGTCTGGAAGCTGCTGCCAATTCATAATCATGACAATGTGTCATGGCAACTGGTGTTGAGGAATTACTTTAAATTACATTGGCGCTATCATGACAGCACAATCGAGAGGCAAGAAACATGTGATATTCTGGATAGAAATGTATAGAACTGATGCAGAAGTGAAGGGGATGTTTGTCTTGTTATTTGAGCAAATATAAGACAAACATGAGCATAAGGTGGCATACTGGTGGGAGGTGTAGTTTCCAGCGGACAGCAGGAGGTGGTGAACTGGTCGGTGTTGTAATAGCCAAGGTACTGCAGAAGGTGGTAGACTTTTGGAAACTGAAATGCCCAGTGGACAGCAGGAGGTGCGGACTGGTGGGGGTTGTAGTAGGCAGCGGACAGTTGTAGTATCCAGGGTACGGCAGGAAGTGGCAGACTGGTGGGTACTAGTAGCCAGTGGACAGCAGGAGGTGGCAAACTGGTGGAATGGTAGTAGTCAGCGGACAGCTGGAGGTGACAGACTGGTGGGTGTTAAAGTAACCAGCATACAGCAGGAGGTGGCAGACTAGGGGGAGTTGTAGTATCTAGTGGACAGTAGGAGGTGGTGAACTGGGGGGAGTTGTAGTATCCAGAGGACAGCAGGAGGTAACTGACATCTGGGAGTTGTAGTTAGTGATGAGCGGCATTGGCCATATTCGATTTTGCGATATTTCGTGAATATATAGACGAATATTCGTCCTTTATTCGCAAATTTCGCGTGTACTTTATATTCGTATATATTGGCAGAAGAAAACAGTGAGGGGGTAGGCAAATTTACTATTGGTTGCTAGGGATGTTGTTGATAACCTCTGACAAGTGTATTTCCATCAATCTAGTTGGCCCACAAGTTAAAAGAAGGAATATGCAGAAAAAAAGTAAAAATTTGTAATTTCGAATATATAGCGAAGATATTCACAATATTCGCAAATTTGCAATATTCGCTATAAAATTTGAAATGCGAATATTCATGCCCAACACTAGTTGTAGTAGGCAGCAGGGGTGTCTAATCATTGACATCTGGCACAGGAGTTAAAAAATTCTTCTCTGATCCATGCATTATTCATTTTAACAAACGTGAGATTTTCCACATTGTTGGCAGACAATCCTGTTCGCTTACGGGTGACAACGCTGCTTGCTGAGCTGAACACTCTCCCTGATGCGACAATGGAGGGTGGATAAAGTATCCCTGGTTTTTGGTAGATGCATGTCGGTGTAAAAACTAGTGTGGCTCGCGAATATTCGCAATGCGAATGCAAATATAGCACTATATATTCGTAAGTACGAATATATATATATATATATATATATATATATATATTTTCACAGTACACATCACAGTGATCATCCCTCTCTGCTTCCAGCTTGTGTGGTATAAAGAAGGCTCTAAAACTACTGTATGAGACTGGCGTGCGAATTTGTGCATATGCGAAAATTTGCATTGGCTAATTTTCGCATATGCTAATTTTCGCTTATGCTAATTTTCGCATATGCTAATTTTCGCATACACGAATTTTTGCATATGCGAAAATAAAACGCGGATATTACGAATATGGGAATTTAGCGAATATATGACGAATATTCGTCCATATATTCACGAAATATCGTGAATTTGAATATGGCCAATACAAAATTCTCCTTTCGGGAGTTGCAACAGAAACCACAGTACAGAAGTGTTTTTTTATATATACAGTGTTTTTTTTTTTTTTTTTTTTTTTTAACAAAAAGAATTGTTTTTGGATACATCATTTACATTTTAAATAATTATATAAAATTCTCCCTTGTTTGAGTTGCAACAGGTCTGTACAAAAGGAAATCACTTTTTAAAATGTTTAATAATGAAATGGCCCTAGCCATAGCTACTGGCATGCACTGTGCTGCACACCAACAACTGTATGGAGTGGCCTACCCTCTGCGCCACATGATTTGGCACAGCAGGGAATAGTGGTAAGTGAAGCCAGTGGAACGCAGGCAGTGGTAGGGTAGTGGTAGCTGTAGCCACCAGACAGCAGGCATTGGTGGACTTGGTATACTTCTAGCCAGGCTTTGTGATATCTCTCCATGTGCTGAAGTAGAGGCCTAATTCCTAAATTCGGACCCTGCCTGTGCCTCACTTTCTCTGTGCAGATACCGCACCGTGCCTGCTTTCCTGCATCTGGTAACATAGTAAGGAATTTCCACATGGCAGGATACCATAAAGAGCTAGGTACATCACCACCCAACGATGCCCCTGTACATCACCACCTGACTGTGCCCCTGATCTAGAAGGTTTTCTTCCTCATGCTTTTAGGTCCAGCACCAGTGTCACCAACACTTTCTCCTGAGCTGCTCAGACCTAAAGGCCAGCTGACATCCTCCGCTCTAAACTCCTCTTCATCATCCCCACCACTCCTCTCAGTAAGAACTTCTGATGTGTGATCGTGGCCTCCTTGTTCCCCCTCTGCACATCCACCATGATGCCTTACAGTATCCCTACCACCACCAGTACCTCTAGTGCTATGCTCAACAACAGCATCCCTCTCCACCACTTCAACAACAGAGCGTCTAGGACAGACATTTCCAACATGCCATGTAACTGTAGATGATGAGGAATCTGCTGACAGCTGGTTCATCATCATAATGTCGAACACTAATTCCTCCTTCTCAGAAGACCCCGTACCATTCAACCAGTCCACAAGGGACGTACTATCCTCTGAAACCATACAACCCCTGAAAAACAGTGAGAACTTTTGTTTGCTGATGCAGCTGCTACTACTATCACCAGGCACCTGGCTGCTGCTACCTGTACTGGTGCTGGCACTGCCACCAACATTCTTACTGACAGAGGACATGGCAGGGGATTTCTGTCCTCTACTCCGTTCAACAATTCCTTTATCAGTCGGATATTTTCTTTCATTGTAAAAGATTTTCTGGTTATTTTTATCTTTTTGTGGTGATTTGTCACTTACCAGCTGGTCAACTTTTCCTATCAATGCTTTTAACTGCATCGTTATGTTACACACAGATAGGAAAATTCTGCGTTATCACACTAAGTAACTACACGTAACACTGAGATGGTGATGCTGCGTTCACAGTGCTTTTAATTTATATTGATAAAATACAGGTCAGCACACTGCTTTGCTTATTTTTCTAGATGTTCCTATGGCCTGGTTCACTGTTGGCTGGGTTTTGTAGTGCACCAACAGATTTCTGCTCTTCAGGCATTGCCAGGGCAGAAGGTCCTTATGTAAGACCAGCCCACAGGTTAATGCGGTGGAATTGTATAGATTAGAGTATGTGAAGGCTCTCCTCAATGCTCTCCCCCTCTTAGCTCTCTCTCTCCAAAATGATGGCCACACGCAGTACATGGGGCTTTATCAGTGTCTATTAGGCTGTATCCTTCTGGCCTGGGACCTGATTGACACATAAACCAGCAAATTATTGTAATACCTGAGGTCATTTAATTAATTAATTTCTGCTAAATTTACTGTAGAATTTCCATGCTGAATTCTGTGCAGAAATTATACAGTGTAAACATAGCACAAGAGGGGGCTCAATTACTGGAGGGAGAAGAGGAAGTAGAGGAGGAGGGAGAAGAGGGAGTAGAGGGGAGGGGAGAAGAGGGAGTAGAGGGGAGGAGAGAAGTGGGAGTAGAGGAGGAGGGTGAAGAGGGAGTAGAGGAGTAGAAAGATGAGAGAGTAGAGGAGTAGGAAGAAGAAGAAGAGGAAGTAGAGGAGGAAGTAGAGGATGTAGAGGAGGAGGAAGAAGAGGAAGTAGAGGAGGAGGAAGAAGAGGACATAGGGGAGGAGGGAGATGAGGGAGTAGAGGAGCAGGGAGAGGAGGGAGTAGAGGAGGAGGGAGTAGAGGAGGAGGGAGAAGAAAGAGTAGAGGAGGAGGGAGAAGAAGGAGTAGAGGAGGAGGGAGAAGAAGGAGTGGTGGAGGAGGGAGAAGAGGGAGTAGAAGAGGAAGGAGAAGAGGGAGTAGAGTAGGAGGGAGAAGAGGGGATAGAAGAGGAGGGAGAAGAGGAAGTAGAGGAGGAGGAAGAAGGAGTAGAGGAGGAGGAAGTAGAAGATGAGGGAGGAGGGAGTAGAGGAGGAGGGAGAAGAGGGAGTAGAGGAGGAGGGAGAAGAGGGAGTAGAGAAGGAGGGAGTAGAGGAGGTGGGGGAAGACAGAGTAGAAGAGGAGGGAGAAGAGGGAATAGAGGAGGAAGCAGGGCCAGACTGGCCTACCAGGATAGCTGGAGAATTCCCGGTAGGCTGGTACCCTGTGAGTGACTGAGGACAGTCTGCCAGAGTCCTGAGAAGTCACTGTGTCAGCCTGTCAGGAGTCTCAGGACCTCTGTGTACCGCAGCTGCAGCATCACACACAGTTCCTGAGACTGACCTGCTGATACAGTGAGCAGAGGTCTGGGGGCTACAGAGTCTGTACTAAGAGCTGCACAGACAGGACACTCACCTCTATTCTCTGCCTCCTCACTGCTCCTGGCCCCTCCTCCTGCTGCCGGCCCATAGTCACTGGAGCTGCTCAGGGGAAGATATAGTACTGTTATGGGTGGAAGGTAAATAGGGTCCGGTTTTGTTGGGGGAGCTGGGGAGTATGTAGGGTCCTGTTATGTTAAGGGGGGGGCTGGGGAGTATGTAGGTCCCTGTTATGTGAGGGAGGAGCTGGGGAGTATGTAGGGTCCTGTTATGGGGGTGGGGTCCTGTTATGTGAGAAGGGGGGGACTTGGGAGTATGTAGGGTCCTGTTATGTGAGGGGGAGGGGCTAGGGAGTAGGTAGGGTCCTGTTATGGGGGAGAGCTGGGGAGTAAATAGGGTCTTGTTTTGGTGGGAGAGCTGGGGAGTATGTAGGGTCCTGTTATGTGAGAGGGGGGCTGGGGAATAATATATGCTGGTAACCCATCCTAGTCTAATCCCAACAAGGAGAGAGCAGACTAGAATGGGTCTGCAGTATATGTGGTAATGGGGTGTGATGCAGGGCAGATGAAATTACCCTAGGGGCAGATGGCATTAACCCCTTGTGTTTGTGATGCCAGGGCATGGTTTATCCTTGATACCACCTGAAGGTATATCGCTGAATCCTGGGCTAGGCACAGGGGAAATAATGACTCTGACGCCAAGTTACGGATAACAGTAGCTTTACTGAGGGTAGACAGGTGGTAAAGTCTATACAGTTCAGCCAGGGCCCAAGGAGGTGACCAGTGACCTTAAAGGGGTTCTCCGGTGCTTACACATCTTTTCCCCTATCCAAAGGATAGGGGATAAGATGCCTGATCGCGGGAGTCCTGCCGCTGGGGACCCCCGGGATCTTGCACGCTGCACCCCGTTTGTAATCAGTCCCCGGAGCGTGTTCGCTCCGGGTCTGATTACAGGCGACCACCGGCCCGGCGGCGTGTGACGTCATGCCTCCGCCCCCGTGTGACGTCACGCTCCGCCCCTCAATGCAAGCTTGCGGGAGGGGGCGTGACAGCTATCACGCCCACTCCTGTAGGCTTGCATTGAGGGGCGGAGCGTGACGTCATACGGGGGCGGCGGCGTGACGTCACACGCCGCCGGCCCGGTGGTCGCCTGTAATCAGACCCAGAGCGAACACGCTCCGAGGACTGATTACAAACGGGGTGCAGCGTGCAAGATACCGGGGGTCCCCAGCGGCAGGACTCCCGCCATCAGGCATCATATCCCCTATCCTTCGGATAGGGGAAAAGATGTGTAAGCACCGGAGAACCCCTTTAAGGGCTTGCTGGGACTTGTAGTAGGACTGGACAATTTAATGCAGACCACGCTGACTTGACAGTTGCTGGTTGACAGTTGCTTTGACTGACAAAGCATTACTTGCAATTGACTGTGGCTGCAGACTGGACTTGAGGCTCCTATGACTCTGGATACACACACTAGGACTCAACTTGACCTCAGCTAAGACTCAGGAATTAAGAGAGCGAGCGCCACCCAGGGCTTATATGGGGGAGACTAGCAGGGAGCCCATGATTCACCCCTTGGATTACCTGGTCACTTATACCTCCTGGGTAATAATCAAATGGTACATTTCTTAAAGTAACAACACATTATATATCACAATATACAGCAAAACATATGTACAGGGGGGGGGGGGATAAGTACAAGGAGGCCCAGGGGACACAGAAGGGAGGCTGCCTGACAGGGCAGCAAGGGTACAGGGCAACACATATATATTAGAGTCTCCACTAAGCCACCACATATATATTAGAGTCTCCACATGTAAGGCAAGGGTTAACCTCTTACTTACAGCCAGAAAAGGTGCAGAAGTACAAAGGGCACAAAACACATGAAAACAAGGCACCATAAAGCGTCATCCAAACCAAGGTCTGAAGGGTTCACAGTGACATGCTGCACATGTGGATGTTAGTTTATCTTCAGTCCATCTGCTGCCACCACTAGAGGGAGCTCACTGCATGGGGATTTATATAGCACCTATTGAACTGTAGGAGAATAAAGACAGATGTGCACTTACTGAGAGAAGTGATGGAGGCCGGTGTATACAGATCCAGGGTCTTTATAGAGGGAACATAACAGCACAGCTGTCCCCCACCATGAAGAGATACTGGGACCCTTTGTTTTGTTGCATTGTGTTAAGGGTGGCTGAGCTTCCATGTGTTCTCAGTGGAGTGAGGATGGGTAAGCCGCTGCCAGACAGCTCTGGTGGTGACTTCTCTAAGAATAAAAGGGGGATGAGTCCCCGTCCCTTCTCTTTCCTCATCTGTCGGGGTAGTCGGGAGGCCACCATATACTTTACACAGTTGACTGGTCCCAATAGAACTATCAGGTTCATCTGACTTGTCTGAAATTTTAGTCCAGTAATTTCACCAATTTTACACATAAGTTTACATGCAGTTTAGTTTAGTATGGTGCTATATAGCAGTATTACGCACTGTATGACAATATGTTTTTTTGTTTCAAAGATTTTATTGAAAGTTTAAAACAATAAGTTGGTTACATGAAATACTTTCTTGCAATATAAAGTGTTACCTACAAATGGTAAAATATTAATCAATAATAATAATAATAGTAATAGTAATAAAGCTTCTGAACATGTGATCGGATTTTGGCCTAAAAAAAAAAACTGATCAAAGGGGATATGCAGCGCTAGACATAAAAAAAACAACTTGACGTCATATTATAGCTCTTGGACATAGCTATCCAGCAAGGTGACTCGGTTCAGCCATTCCGGGCATCCAGTGTGGAGCTAAGTATAAAAAACTACAGCTCCCACAATGCCTAAGTTCTACTTCCTGTTAGCTCCTGTCCTCCCCCCTCCTCTCCCCACTCATGAAATTATAAATAGATCACGCCCCCAGCTCCCTCCCATATGCATATCCCCACCCACCTGATTACCGCCCTCTCCTCCTGCTCCAATGAAATACAATCTATGTAAACATACACATGGGCCCTGATTTACTGCGAGTGTTGTGTAGTTTTCTTTGTAGGTTTTAATTCCCTACAATTTGTTTCCACACTATTTACTTTGCACTTTTCCCTACATTTTGCTTTTTTTACACTCGCTCTGATCTGTAGGGTTTTTCTCAGCTCAAATCCACTACATTTTCCATGGAAACCTTAGTAAATATGTTGGGGTTTTTGTGAAAATGGCGGAACACGCCCCATTTTCGGTGACCACGCCCACGTTTCCAGACACCACGCCACTTTTTTCGGGTTTCTCAGTAAAATAGAGAGTTAGTCGGGTTTTTTTCAGTTCTGACGCAAATTCGGGCACAGACACAATTTCTGGACCGGAGAAAACATGTCAGGTTCACAATAGTTAATTAGGTAGGGCCAATGTCTTGTTTTCCCTCTATATTAGTAGTTACCAATGAGAATGCCTCCAGCTGTTGCTAAACTATAAGTCCCAGCATGACCGGACAGCAAAAGGCTAGCCAGGCATGCTGGGAGTTGTAGTTTTGCAACAGCTGGAGGCACACTGGTTGGGAAACACTGTTGTGTGTGTGTATATATATATTATCTACACACACACACACATACATACAGTGTTTCCCAACCAATCATGTGTATGCAGCAAAACTGTGTGATTATGTACATGTTGTTACGCCGAGCGCTCCGGGTCCCTGCTCCTCCCCGGAGTGCTCGTGGTGTTCTCCTGCGTGCAGCGCCCCGGTCAGACCCGCTGACCGGGAGCGCTGCTCTAGTATCACCGGCGGGGATGCGATCTGTGTGGTGGGACGCGCCCGCCCGAGGGTCGCATCCCAATCCTCTCACCTGCCCCGTCCTCCTTCTGTCCCGTCCCGGCGCGAGCAGCCCCGCTCTCTCTGGTGAAAACCAGTAACCTCTTAGATTCCGTTCCCCTGGTACGGCCCACGCCATCACCTCACTGACACAGAGGATCCACTCACGTGTCCTCCCCGCATACCAGTCCAGAACCTGACAGTAGATCCGGCCATGGATCCCCCTGAGGTGCCACTGCCAAGTCTCACTTACCGCAACCACCGTGGTCGCCCAGCAGTCTCAGCAGATCACCCAACAAGGACAACAGCTATCGCAGTTTGCTGCCATGCTCCAGTAGCTTCTGCCTCCACAGCCTCTACCATCTCCTCCGCCCGCTCCAGCATCTCCTCCACTACGAGCTGCCACTTCTACCTCTAGAGTCCGCCTGTCTCTTCATGAGAAATTTGACGGGGACTCTAAGCTGTGCCGTGGGTTCCTGTCCCAATGTTCCCTGCACCTCGAGATGATGTTGGACCAGTTCCCCACAGAACGGTCTAAGGTGGCTTTCGTGGTCAGTTTATTGTCTGGAAAGCCTTGTCCTGGGCCACACCGCTTTGGGACCGCAACGATCCTGCCACTGCTTCCGTCCAGTCCTTCTTCTCCGAAGTACGCAGTGTCTTTGAGGAGCCAGCCAGGGCTTCCTCAGCCGAGATGGCTCTTCTGAATCTCGTTCAAAGGGAGTTCTTCAGTGGGCGAATATGCCATACAGTTCCGCACCCTCGCCTTTGAGCTTGCCTGGAACAATGAGGCCCTCTGCGCGACCTTCAAGAAAGGTTTATCCAGCCACATCAAAGATGTTCTGTTCGCACGAGAAATTCCTGCTACCTTGTCTGAACTTATCCACTTGGCCACCCGCATTGATATGCGTTTCTCTGAAAGACGCCAGGAGCTCCGTCAGGAAAAGGATCTTGTTCGCACCAGGCGGTTTCATCGCTTGGCACCTCTCTTCCAGAGTCCTCTGCAACCTATTCCTGTGCCTCCCACCGAGGAGGCTATGCAAGTGGATCGGTCCCGCCTGACCCAAGAAGAGAGGACTCGCCGCAGAAATGAAAATTTGTGCCTGTACTGTGCTAGTACCGAACATTTCCTAAAGGACTGCCCTATTCGTCCTCCGCGTCAAGGAAACGCACGCATCTAGTTAACGTGGGAGAGGCATTGCTAGGTGTGAATTCATCCTCTCCACGTCTGATTATACCAGTGCGGATTTCACTATCCGCTAATTCTTCCTTCTCTGCACTGGACTCAGGTTCAGCAGGAAACTTTATCGAAGCCTCACTCATCAACAGATTCAATATTCCAGTTACCAGTCTCATCAAACCTTTCTTCATTTCGTCTGTAAATGGAGAAAATCTGTCCTGCACCGTGCGTTACCGCACTGAACCCCTGCTCATGACCGTTGGTGCTCTCCATCAAGATAAAATTGAATTCTTCGTATTGCCTAACTGTACCTCTGAGATTCTTCTTGGCTTGCCCTGGCTCCAGCGTCACACTCCTACCCTCGACTGGACCACTGGTGACATTAAAACTTGGGGCTCTTCTTGCCACAAACGTTGCCTTAAGTTTGTACCCACCAGCCAAGTCCCCATCGCCATACCAGTGCCAGGCCTTCCAAAGGTCTATCAGGACTATTCTGACGTCTTTTGCAAGAAGCTGGTGGAAATCTTACCACGACCCTACGAATGCCCTATTGACTTGCTCCCTGGCACCACACCGCCCCGTGGCAGAATCTATTCTCTCTCCGCTCCAGAGACTCAGGCCATGGCCGATTACATTCAGGAAAATCTAAAGAGAGGTTTCATCAGGAAATCTTCTTCTCCAGCAGGGGCTGGATTCTTCTTCGTTGCCAAAAAAGACGGATCTCTACACCCTTGCATAGACTATCGTGGCCTTAATAAAATCACAGTAAAAAAAGGCTATCCTCTACCTCTCATCTCGGAACTCTTTGATCGTCTACGCGGAGCAAAATTTTTTACTGAACTTGACCTTAGGGGCGCTTATAAGCTCATCAGAATTAGTGAAGGTGATAAGTGGAAAACCGCTTTTAACACCAGAGATGGCCACTTCGAATATCTTGTCATGCCATTTGGACTTTGCAACGCCCCTGCAGTCTTTCAAGATTTTGTTAATCAAATTTTTCGGGACTTACTGTATACTTGCGTTGTTGTCTATTTAGATGACATCCTAATTTTTTCCTCCAACCTAGAGGAGCACTGGCTCCATGTCCGTCAAGTGACCCAGCGCCTTCGTGAAAATCATCTATACGCCAAAATTGAAAAATGTCTTTTTGAACGCAGCTGTCTACCTTTTCTGGGATACCTAGTCTCCGGTCAGGGTCTTCAAATGGATCCTGACAAACTCTCCGCAGTGTTGGATTGGCCTCGCCCCTCTGGACTTTGTGCTATCCAGCGCTTTCTCGGATTCGCCAACTACTATCGTCAGTTCATTCCCCACTTTTCTACCATCGTTGCTCCTATTGTGGCACTGACTAAGAAAAACGTGAATCCGAGGTCCTGGCCTCCCCAAGCGGATGAAGCTTTCAATCGCCTTAAGGCCGCCTTCGCCTCTGCACCAGTCTTGTCCAGGCCAGATCCTCTGAAGCCTTTTTTTCTTGAGGTTGACGCCTCCTCAGTCGGAGTCGGAGCTGTCCTTCTTCGAAAGACCGCAAAGGGAAAAAACGTCACTTGCGGATTTTTCTCCAAAACTTTTTCTCCTCCTGAAAAAACTATTCCATAGGAGACCGTGAACTATTGGCCATTAAGTTTGCACTTGAGGAATGAAGACATCTTCTGGAAGGATCTCTTCATCCCATCACCATCTACACAAACCATAAAAATGTATCCTATCTTCAATCCGCCCAGTGGTTAAATCCTCGCCAGGCTAGATGGTCGTTGTTTTTTGCCCATTTCAATTTTCAAATTAATTTTCGTCCTGCGGACAAGAATGTCAGATCCCATGCTCTATCCCGTTCCACCGATGCCTCAGAATCCGAAGCTCTTCCTCAGCACATCATACCTCCAGAGTGTCTGATCTCCTCTGCTCCTGCTTCTTTGGTGCCAATTCCTCCGGGAAAAACTTATGTTCCTCCATGTCTTCGCCTCCAGACTTTCAAATGGGGTCATTCCTCCCATCTGGCTGGTCATGCTGGAATCAAAAAGTCCATACAGTTAATTGCCAGAAACTATTGGTGGTCTTCTCTGGAGAAAGATGTGACCGATTTCGTACGGGCCTGTACAGTGTGTGCACATGACAAACCTGGTCTTCTCCTTCCTCTGCCTGTGCCTGAACAGCCATGGTCCCATATTGCTATGGACTTCATCACTGACCTACCTTCTTCACATGGTAACACTGTCATTTTTGTAGTCGTTGATCTTTTTTCCAAAATGGCTCATTTTGTCCCACTTCCAGGTCTTCCTTCTGCACCACAATTGGCAAAACTATTTTTTCTGCAAATTTTTCGTCTCCACAGGCTTCCCACACATATCGTCTCTGATAAAGGGGTTCAATTTGTCTCAAAATTTTGGAGCGCACTCTGCAGTCAATTAAAAATCAAATTACATTTTTCTTCTGCTTATCATCCTCAATCCAATGGACAAGTGGAAAGAGTGAACCAGATTCTTCCTGCAAATATCCATTTTTTGTGGTCTATGGCCGTCATCCACTTCCCCCCTCCCCATTCCCACTTCTTCTGGTGTTCCTGCCGTAGACGAATTGACACAAGACTTCTCCTTTATCTGGAAGGAAACTCAAAAGTCGCTCTTACTGGCCTCATCTCGCATGAAGAGACATGCTGATAAAAAGAGAAGAATTCCTCCTGTCTTTGCCCCCGGTGACAAAGTGTGGCTCTCTGCCAAATACATCCGTTTCCGTGTCCCTAGCTACAAGCTTGGTCCATGGTACCTCGGGCCATTTAAAATCAAAAATCAAATCAATTCTGTCTCCTACAAGCTCCATCTTTCTTCTTCTCTTCGTATTCCCAACTCTTTCCATGTTTCTCTTCTCAAACCTCTCATACTTAACCGTTATTCTCCCAAGGTCACTGTTCCTGCTCCTGTTTATGGCTCCTCTGATGTCTTCTCTGTCAAAGAGATCCTCGCCTCCAAGGTCGTCCGAGGTAAAAGATTTTTTTTAATTGATTGGGAGAATTGTGGTCCAGAAGAGAGGTGCTGGGAACCTGAGGCCAACATTCTTGACAAAGAGCTCGTCCGCAGATTCTTGGGCTCCAAAAGGAGGGGGAGACCCAAGGGGGGGTAATGTTACGCCGAGCGCTCCGGGTCCCTGTTCCTCCCCGGAGCGCTCTCGGCATTCTCCTGCGTGCAGCGCCCCGGTCAGACCCGCTGACCGGGAGCACTGCTCTAGTATCACCGGTGTGGATGCGATCCGTGTGGCGGGACGCGCCCGCCCGCGGGTCGCATCCCAATCCTCTCACCTGCCCCGTCCTCCTTCTGTCCCGTCCCGGCACGCGTGGCCCCGCTCTCTAGGGCGCGGGCGCGCCGGTTCTCTGAAATTTAAAGTGTATCAATCAAGTGTAATCACTTCCCAACACATAAAAACCCACTCCCCCTTCCTGTCCTTGCCGGATCTTGTTGCCTTAGTGCCCTGAGAAAGCGTTTTGTGTGTATCCCTAGCCTGTGTATCCAGACCCTTGCTGTTGCCCCTAAATACGAACCTTGCCGCCTGCTTTGACCTTCTGCTACGTCTGACCTCGCCTTGCCTTGTCCTTGTGTACCGCGCCTGTCTCAACTGTCAGTGAGGTTGAGTCCCTATCGGGTGGAACGACCTGGGGGTTACCTGCCGCAGCAAGTCCATCCCGCTTTGTGGCGGGCTCTGGTGAAAACCAGTAACCTCTTAGATTCCATTCCCCTGGTACGGCCCACGCCATCGCCTCACTGACACAGAGGATCCACTCACGTGTCCTCCCCGCATACCAGTCCGGAACCTGACACATGTAGCATAGCTGAGTGTCTGATCATGTGTATGCATGACCACTCACACACTCAGCACTGCTACATACACATGATCACACACTCAGCACTGTTACATACACATGATCACACACTCAGCTATGCTTCATACAAATGATCACATACTCAGCACTGCTGCATACACATGACCACACACTCAGCTCTGCTACATACAAATGATCACACACTCAGCACTGCTACATACACATGATTACACACTGAGCACTACTACATACACATGACCACACACTCAGCTCTGCTACATACACATGACCACACACTCAGCTCTGCTACATACACATGACCACACGCTCAGCTCTGCTACATACACATGATCACACATATACATAGACCTGGTGGTGGTATCTCCTTCTGAGTGTGTGATTATGTACATGTAGCATAGCTGAGTATCTGATCATGTGTATGCATGACCACTCAGCACTGCTACATACACATGATCACACACTCAGCACTGTTACATACACATGACCACACACTCAGCACTGCTACATACACATGACCACACACTCAGCTCTGCTACATACACATGATCACACACTCAGCACTGCTACATACACATGACCACACACTCAGCTCTGCTGCATACACATGACCACACACTCAGCTCTGCTACATACACATGACCACACACTCAGAACTGCTACATACACATGATCACACATATACATAGACCTGGTGGTGGTATCTCCTTCTGAGTGTGTGATTATGTTCATGTAGCATAGCTGAGTATCTGATCATGTGTATGCATGACCATTCACACACTCAGCACTGCTACATACACATGACCACACACTCAGCACTGCTACATACACATGATCACACACTCACCCCTGCTACATACACATGATCACATACTCAGCTCTGCTACATACACATGATCACACAGTCAGCACTGCTACATACACATGACCACACACTCAGCTCTGCTGCATACACATGACCACACACTCAGCTCTGCTACAAACACATGATCACACACTCAGCTCTGCTACATACACATGATCACAAACTCAGCTCTGCTACATACACATGATCACACATATACATAGACCTGGTGGTGGTATCTCCTTCTGAGTGTGTGATTATGTACATGTAGCATAGCTGAGTATCTGATCGTGTGTATGCATGACCACTCACACACTCAGCACTGCTACATACACATGATCACACACTCAGCTCTACTATATACACATGACCACACACTCAGCTCTGCTACATACACATGATCACACACTCAGCTCTGCTACATACACATGATCACACATATACATAGACCTGGATCTCCCTCCCTGCTCCTGCAGCAGTATTCTGTAGGGCACCATAGTTACTCTACACAGGTGCAATCTCCTGCACGCACCTAGAACAGTTACAGACTAAATGAGCAGCCAATCAGGGCTGTTCTGTGAGGAATCTTTGAATATTCATTAGGTGCTTGAACAGGGGACTTGGGAGGGTGACAATGCGCCCTGGGACATCCATGACACATTGTACCCGATATGGCAGCACAATAGAAGCCTATAGGGGACGACAACAGACTAACTTCTGAACTACTGAACTTCTGTCAGGCACAAGAGCCTAATGCAGGCACAGAACACAACGCCAGTGCATTAGACATAGAACGTAGACACAGAACATAGACACGGGTATACATTTTATTTTTACTCAACCTGACCTGTATATGTTAAAGGATAACTCCAGTATGGAAAAATCAAAAAATAACTTCCTCTCATATTAACGATAATTTACTCACCTATTCATGAAACTTTATTTCACAAAAATTGGTCCTGCCGTTCTTCCAAAATCGCCGCCGAAAGTGCCTGTGACATCATGAATATGGCCGCCATGTCCCATGAGTCCCCGATTTAGCTTCCTGTAATCTCTTCACCGCCCTCCTGCCCTTGCTCACTCCCATCTATTTAATATGTAAGCCCACCCTCTTCTGCGCTGAATGAATTGCGCAGGCGCAGAGCTCCGGCCGAAGTCTGTAAGTTTGCGAGATTGTTAGCTTACACAGCGCATGCGTGTGGGGTGAATGCTGGTTGGCTAACTACTCATACACTGATGTAACAGCACTGAGCCTTTTGCGGCTGCGCTGCGGCAGCACTACAATTGGACTGTGGATCGGGGAGTAAGCTAGAAGGGCTCAGCCAATGACGGCTGTGCAAAAATTTATATTCAAAAGTTGGGAGTGGCTGACTTCGGGGACAGGAGGCATAGAACTGTCCCGCAGTATGCCGGGAAAGCTGAAACTTCGACCACAAGATGGCCGCCGCAATAGGAATGAATGGTGGTCGAAAATCAAAGTTCGAATGCACCTATAACACTTCCTGTCGGAGCAAAAAAAAAAGCATGGGAACAGACAAAGAGTGCAAGAGGGATAATGTAAGTGTACTGCAAACTTATATAACTTTACCTAATGGAGTAGATTTTACATACTTTTATTATCCTGGAGGTCTCCTTTAAGCGCTGCAGTACTCTATTAAAGGGGTACTCTGCTGCTCAGCGTTTGAAACAAACTGTACCGAACGCTGGAGCCGGCGAAGGGAGCTTGTGACATCATAGCTCTGCCCCCTCATGATGCCATGCCCCCTCAATGCAAGTCTATGGCCATCACGCCCCCTCCCATAGACTTGCATTGAGGGGGCTTGATGTCATGAGGGGGTGGGCATGATGTCATAAGTGGGCTACGACGTCACAAGCTCCCGGCGCCGGCTCCAGCATTCAAAACAGTTTGTTCCAAATGCTGAGCAGTGGAGTACCCCTTTAAGGTTTAACCTACAAAAAACAACTGATATGTGCAACTAAGAAGGTGAAGGTTATAGATCCCGGAGAATGTTTATTCATATTACCCTATTCACCTACAGGAAGGAAATCTGCAGGAAACCCTCAGACCCGTAACCATAGCAACTGTGGAACTACAAGGCCCAGGTATCTCCTGCAAAGTGGCATTCTTCAGGTTTACTGCACATACGTGTATACAAGTAAAAGGAGGACCTCGCGTAATGAAATCCCATTTATATGTCTGCACAAGGACTACACAGAAATCAGTCTGATAGATGAAGCAGAGCTCTCAATTATTAGGGATTCACTTACTGCAGGTACAATAGTTGGTCACAGGATCTTTGCTATAATAATGATGTAAGGAGATTCCAGGAGCCTTACTGCACATAACAGAAGTCACCAACCTCTTGTAATGTGTATACTCTTCAGGTCTAAATAAACCACTCACAAGGTTCTTAGCAGTCATTGATGTCACATTTTCTTTAAACCATTCCTCAGTTTCCCCATCACTGGAGATCTCCTGATAATCCGTTGGTTCCTCATGAAGCCAGGACTCTAAGTGCAAGAGATACAAGTCCTTATACTCCAGGGCAAAGTTAAAGCACATTGTACAAAAATAGTTTGGATCAAGAATTTCTTCTATCAGTTCTCTTTGCTCTGTCACAATCTTGAATTTCCCCAGTTGCTTTAATAATGAATAGACGTAATCCATCTCCCGACATCTTCTGTCCAGAAATGTTCTGATCTTCTGGTCGCTGAATGGAGATCTTTCTTTCCCGGTGAGAAATTCCTCCAGACTAGACTCTTCCATATACCCACCACGTACAGAGGACAGAACTTGGGACAACTTTCTCTGGGACATAATCCTAAAGTGCTCGAAAAGTTTTTTGAACTGTCTGATTTTGTTAGCGAGAGCTGGGAAAGTCATGGCGGCCGGATGTCCCATCATATCATTGCACTCCATGATGACTTCTGACATTTCCCGCATGATCTCCTCGGCTGTGAACACCAGATGATCACTTATCTCTTGGACCAGACGGGCAGCTCTGGAGTCCAAATCTTTCAAGGGGTGCAGAGAGACTTGTATAGGCACAGCCTTTTCCCCATTCTCCCCGATTAGATTTGGGAGGCTGGTGTAGATTTTCACTACTTCTTCATAAGTAGTCGGGTTTCTTTCCAGAGCGAAGTCCCCTTGAAACTTACAGCTGAAGTGACGGACGACTTCTCTCTCGGTGTCATTCATCCTCACGTCTCCTCTTAGTTCTCCTATCTTCATCACCATTCCTGTAAGTTTTCCTTGAACATCTTTAACTTCTTCAGAGTTGGTAACTTTCTGGTCAAATATGAAGAATGCCTGGGCACCATATAAGATACCAGTCACCACATGGGTTGCTATCTTTTTGCTAAACACTTCTTTGTAGGTGATGTTCTTGTAGGAGAGATGTTTCATAGACAATTGGTCAAACCTGGTGGTCCTCTTGTACTTCAGTGTGACTCTGGCTTGTTTCTTTGATTCCTTTGTATCATTCAAGAATTTTCCAGATCCGCCGACATTGACCATGCCGCTCAACACACTGATCTTTAATTCTCCAGAGAGATCCAGAGCAGACGACTTATCATAGAAGGAGTCGGAGGTCAGAACTTCAAAGTCTGTGCTATTGTGAGGCCTTGTGGAAAGATTGTTTTCCAGATCATCCTTGTTCCATAGAGTGATACCTGAGACCATAAAGAGAAAACATTGAACATTATATATTACTTAGAGTAGAGGAGACTGTATGATGACTCTCTGAGCACTACTATGAAATAACTATTAAACTCCACTGCTGGGACCCTCAACTATTATCTGTAATCTGTGGGGGACTCCTGCAGTAGATGCTCAATTCCTCAGCAGCACCCCCAGAGGTGAAATGAAGTATTACACAATTCTTATTAAAATAAGACATTAAAAGGGTTTACTCAACCCAGAAAACAACTATAAAGCAATATTTCTTTATTATCAAAATTACACACAGTTCTATAAATCACATATATGACACAGGGGGCATAGAAGAAATGGGTAGAAGAAAGCCTGGATGGCGAAATGCGTCGGAGCTGTGGTGGTAACTGGGGTTGGGGTAACACTATTGTGTGTTGTATACTTTGCATGCTTTTTTCCTGTGGTCAGTTACTGCTATACACTGCAATCTGTAGTGCACTAGTCACTTTATATGGTATATCCTTGGTGATTATTTTGGATACATGATCCCGCAATTACAGTAACCTATGGGACAGTTCTCTCATTGTGATGATAATATATCTCATGTAACCCACCACTATTGTTTTATATACTTTTCCTTTGTTGGGTTATCTATCCCTTTTATTTTTTTATGCAATTTTAGGGCATTTGTCTTTTCAGCCCAATGAGTATCACCCCTCTCCCCGGTACCCATTTCTTCTATGCCCTCCGTGTCATATATGTGATTTTATTGAACTGTATGTCATTTTAAGAATAAAGACATTGTTTTATATTTACCTTTTGGTCTTTATAGTGGTTTGTCCTTTTTTTTTTTGTATAATATTTTGTATATATATATATATATATAATCACTAGACCACACACTATTTGATGCAGCTTATGCTTCTATAAATAGGTTACACCAACCCAGAAAATAATACCATAAAACTAAGAAAGGTCATTACTTTCTGAATAGTCGTGGAGGTGGGGTGAGGGGGGGGGGCGGAACCTAACCTCTGGGACCGCTGCCAATCTTAAGAAAGAAAAGGAAGCCATTTTCTCGGCACAGTGGTTCTCCACTGCACCTTATACTGCAAATTCTTAATTCTAAGGGATGAGTTGAACCCAGCAGACCACAACCAACCAACAACTCATTATTCTCTGGGATGGGAATGACTATATATATTGCTTATAGAGATAC
Source organism: Hyla sarda (assembly GCF_029499605.1). Lineage (NCBI taxonomy): Eukaryota > Metazoa > Chordata > Amphibia > Anura > Hylidae > Hyla > Hyla sarda. The sequence goes on along the minus strand of NC_079193.1, from coordinate 7,751,595 downwards.
CTGGAATAATCTTCTCTTCACGAGCATCATACAACATCCCAAGGGTGAAGGGACGTCCTAGAGATGGGATTACTAAAGCCATTCTGATCAATGTCCTTGGCTGACCTGTAATGTAATAAAGAGAAACACGAGTTTATAATTTCAGTAGTTACAGACAAGATCTACAAGGAATTACAACAATTTACTTTTTACTTTATTCACTTTTTGTTGGGTCTTCAGTTCTAGCCTTCAATAATTTTCTACAGGTGAAATCTATTCAGTTTCTATGCACCTTATCATGGGGCTATTATCCAGGGCTTAACCCCTTTCTGGTTTATTGATTTATTCACTCTGGGCATTTTGTTGTGTTTCCCCACTGTTTACACATCTTTGTACCTGTGACAATGTATACATGAATCTGATGTACCCTGACCAGATCCCCCCCCCCCCCCCCCCCTTCCTGCCCCTGTGGATTTGGATTTGTATCTCTTATTACTTTATATTCTTTTAAATGTTTGTCCTATTGTTGTACATCTTAGACCAATTTTATGTGGGACAAAGAAGCGAACAATACCCTTTGGAGAATGCGCTGCTGTGGTCCAGTCGAAAAATAATCCAATGTATGTGCAGAAATGATCCAGCCAGAAAATGAGGAAGTTGGATCTGTTTATTAGGCAAAATATACAGATGCAAGCAGGATAACGCGTTTCAAGGGACAGCAACCCCTTCTTCAGATCAGTACTGCTACATAGTGATACATACAGGGTTTATATACACTTGAAATTGGTGCCAAAAATAAAGGGGAGGAGCCACAGAGGAATACAGTAATAGGAGAAAAATAGGCAATAGAGCTCATAATAGACATGCCAGGTAATATATGGTTAGTGGGATATAGTAGTAACGTGTTGTGAGGCTGTAGTGCCAGTATAACAGAAAGTGTGGGAGTTTAAGAATTGTTGTGCGCACCGGAGCCCGGTCTAGCCGGAGCACCCAGCGGAAATGCTGGTTACTAGGACTGCAGCACACGCGTCACGTGGTGCGGACGCGTAGTCAGGGAGATGCGTTCTGTGTGAGGAGGCGCCGCTGACTGGGGCAAGAGGTCACCTGGTTAAAGTTTGTATCATCCAAAACTATATTTACAATTCTTTAGGTGCTAGAGCTGAGATCTCCCAGCATTCCTTGCTAGGAGGTAGCACTATCTGCTCCTACATCATTTATAAGGAGAAATGGAGGCAGCACTATCTAAACCGTCATAATTTACAGAGAAAAATGGAGGTGGTTTCTATATCAATCAATTAGAAACAGAAAGGCAGCACTGTCAGTGTCTATATAATGTATAGGATAATATCATGTATAGGATGAAACAGGGAGGCAGCACTGTCAGTGCCTATATAATGTATAGGATAATATCATGTATAGGATGAAACAGGGAGGCAGCACTGTCAGTGTCTATATAATGTATAGGATAATATCATGTATAGGATGAAACAGGGAGTCAGCACTGTCAGTGCCTATATAATGTATAGGATAATATCATGTATGGGATGAAACAGGGAGGCAGCACTGTCAGTGCCTATATGATGTATAGGATAATATCATGTATAGGATGAAACAGGGAGTCAGCACTGTCAGTGTCTATATAATGTATAGGATAATATCATGTATAGGATGAAACAGGGAGGCACCACTGTCAGTGCCTATATAATGTATAGGATAATATCATGTATGGGATGAAACAGGGAGGCAGCACTGTCAGTGCCTATATGATGTATAGGATAATATCATGTATAGGATGAAACAGGGAGTCAGCACTGTCAGTGTCTATATAATGTATAGGATAATATCATGTATAGGATGAAACAGGGAGGCAGCACTGTCAGTGCCCATATAATGTATAGGATAATATCATGTATAGGATGAAACAGGGAGGCAGCACTTTCAGTGTCTATATAATGTATAGGATAATATCATGTATAGGATGAAACAGGGAGGCAGCACTGTCAGTGCCTATATAATGTATAGGATAATATCATGTATAGGATGAAACAGGGAGGCAGCACTGTCAGTGTCTATATAATGTATAGGATAATATCATGTATAGGATGAAACAGGGAGGCAGCACTTTCAGTGTCTATATAATGTATAGGATAATATCATGTATAGGATGAAACAGGGAGGCAGCACTGTCAGTGTCTATATAATGTATAGGATAATATCATGTATAGGATGAAACAGGGAGGCAGCACTGTCAGTGTCTATATAATGTATAGGATAATATCATGTATAGGATGAAACAGGGAGTCAGCACTGTCAGTGCCTATATAATGTATAGGATAATATCATGTATAGGATGAAACAGGGAGGCAGCACTTTCAGTGTCTATATAATGTATAGGATAATATCATGTATAGGATGAAACAGGGAGGCAGCACTGTCAGTGTCTATATAATGTATAGGATAATATCATGTATAGGATGAAACAGGGAGGCAGCACTGTCAGTGTCTATATAATGTATAGGATAATATCATGTATAGGATGAAACAGGGAGTCAGCACTGTCAGTGCCTATATAATGTATAGGATAATATCATGTATGGGATGAAACAGGGAGGCAGCACTGTCAGTGCCTATATGATGTATATGATAATATCATGCATAGGATGAAACAGGGAGGCAGCACTGTCAGTGTCTATTTAATGTATAGGATAATATCATGTATAGGATGAAACAGGGAGGCAGCACTTTCAGTGTCTATATAATGTATAGGATAATATCATGTATAGGATGAAACAGGGAGGCAGCACTTTCAGTTTCTATATAATGTATAGGATAATATCGTGTATAGGATGAAACAGGGAGGCAGCACTGTCAGTGCCTATATAATGTATAGGATAATATCATGTATAGGATGAAACAGGGAGGCAGCACTTTCAGTGTCTATATAATGTATAGGATAATATCATGTATAGGATGAAACAGGGAGGCAGCACTGTCAGTGTCTATATAATGTATAGGATAATATCATGTATAGGATGAAACAGGGAGGCAGCACTGTCAGTGTCTATATAATGTATAGAATAATATCATGTATAGGATGAAACAGGGAGGCAGCACTCTCAGTGCCTATATGATGTATAGGATAATATCATGTATGGGATGAAACAGGGAGGCAGCACTCTCAGTGCCTATATGATGTATAGGATAATATCATGTATGGGATGAAACAGGGAGGCAGCACTGTCAGTGTCTATATAATGTATAGGATAATATCATATATAGGATGAAACAGGGAGGCACCATTTGCGGCCCGTGGAACAAAAGTTTGTGGCCCACACCAGGGATGTGTGATTTGTATTGCCCGGGACATGCAGTTCCGGGCGCCAGGCCGGTGGTTTCTTCAGGCTGGAAGGCTTCACTTACCCCGCCCTCCTCCTCCCCGTCTACGGTTGGCCGGCCCGAGTCTGATGAAGGACGTCGCTCACGTGACATGCCTCCGCAGACCCGCACAGGAGGATGTAAGTGACGTCACTCGTCAGGCCTCCGGCGGAGAGAAGCGCAGCTCAGGACAGGCAAGTGTGTATATGTGTGTTTGTGTGTGTGAGAGAGTCGGGGGGAACAACAATGCTACCTAATGTGGGGAACCTGCTGCCTACCTAATGTGGGGAACCTGCTTCTACCTAATGTGGGGAACCTGCTACTACCTAATATGGGGAACCTGCTACTACCTAATATGGGGAACCTGCTACTACCTAATGTGGGGAACCTGCTACTACCTAATGGTGGGGAACCTGCTACTACCTAATATGGGGAACCTGCTACTACCTAATGTGGGGAACCTGCTACTACCTAATGTGGGGAACCTGCTACTACCTAATGTGGGGAACCTGCTACTACCTAATGGTGGGGAACCTGCTACTACCTAATGTGGGGAACCTGCTACTACCTAATGTAGGGAAACTGCTACTACCTAATGTGGGGAACATGCTACTACCTAATGTGGGGAACCTGCTACTACCTAATGTGGGGAACCTGCTACTACCTAATGTGGGGAACCTGCTACTACCTAATGTGGGGAACCTCTTACTACCTAAGGTGGGGAACCTCCTATTACTTAATGTGGAGAACCTGCTACTACCTAGTGTGGGGAACCTGCTGCCTACCTAATGTGGGGAACCTGCTGCCTACCTAATATGGGGAACCTGCTGCCTACCTAATATGGGGAACCTGCTGCCTACCTAATGTGGGAAACCCCCAGAAGTAGCACCCCCCATCATCCTTAAGCTCATGCTATTACCACATGGGGTAGGAAGAATGGGGGGTTGCTGGTGGATGATGAGGGTGCTACTGCTGGTGGGGGGTGTTGCTGGTGGATGATGAGGGGCACATGATGGGGGCATTATATGTGAGGGGTGCATGATGGGGGCATTATATGTGAGGGGCACATGATGGGGGCATTATATGTAAGGGACACATGTGGCACAGCCTCTACCTCCAGTGGCCCCCAGATAATTTGAGTTTGAGACCCCTGATGTATAGGATGATATGATGTATAGGATGAGACTAGGTACTATCTTTGAGTACATAATTGTCAGTGAGACAAGAAGGCAGTGTTATCTGTTCCTTACAGGAAGAAAGAGGTAGAAAGTACTATCTGTACCTACATAATGTTCTTAAAGGAAATCTGTCATCAGAATCACCCACACTAAACCTGTTACACAGGCTTGTAGTGAGGGTGATCCTGATTAAAACGCTTCTTACCTGGTTAAAAATGGTTCAGCGCTTCTTCAGATATCTATATTTTTAGTTTTTTGTAATTCCCTGGCTTGGGACTCAGTGGGAGGTGTTATCATCTGGGACTCGGCCACACGTCATTCTAGCTGGGCGGAGCTGCCGCCCGGTTCATGAATATTCATGAACTTATCCTCCTGGTCTAATTCTTCTTTCTCGGTCTGGTGTGGAGGGCCGCGCATGCGCCGCGTTCCGTACACCCGGAAGCGGCGTTCTCCCCCCGGCTTCACTCAAGCTGCGGCCCTATACAAGTAAGAAGACGGGCTGCATAAGTGAAAAGCCGGGGGTGGGAGGAAGGGAGGGACTGGGGGGGTGTATTTATTCACAAACAGACCGAGAAAGAAGAATTAGACCAGGGGGATAAGTTCTTGAATATTCATGAGCCGGGCGGCAGCTCCGCCCAGCTACAATGACGTGTGGCCGAGTCCCAGATGATAACACCTCCCACTGAGTCCCAAGCCAGGGAATAACAAAAAACTAAAAATATAGATATCTTAAGAAGCGCTGAACCATTTTTAACCAGGTAAGGAGCGTTTTAATCAGGATCACCCGCACTACAAGCCTGTGTAACAGGTTTAATGCGGGTGATTCTGATGACAGATTTCCTTTAAGAAAGCGAGAAGTATTTATTGTCTATATATTATTATTTATGATCAAAAATATATTGGCGCTCAGGTGAAGAATGGATATGGAACACAGTAATATATAACTCCGTTTTATTATATAAATATACAGGTCTAGAGAAACCCCAGGGTGCTTGTGACCCACATCAACTTACCGGTATCTCTATAAATAGAAATCAGGATAAAACACATATAAAACAACCATAAAACTAAAATAATGTCTGACTGTTCGTTAATATAAAGTTGGTTAATATGTCACCATTTTACAAATGTTATAGAAAAGTAACGAGTTATAAGCTTCTATATCAGTTCATTGCAGCTGTATAAAGTGCAGGAAAAGATAAAATGTAACAATCTGTATTTATTAACACATTCAAAATAGTTCATTGTTTGTAATCGTTGTAACAACACTGTTTAGTTTTGCATAGTTCTTATACAAATAGTCTGTTTTTACCTAGGAATATTTTCATATATCTCTTATGTCCAGTGGATGATACAGAAATTAGTGCTACCTCTATATACAGTGATCCCTCAACTTACAATGGCCTCAACATGCAATAGTTTCAACATACAATGGTCTTTTCTGGACCATTGTAACTTGAAACCGGACTCAACATACAATGCTATGGAATCTGCGAAACGTGTCAATGGCTGGAAGACCCGACCAATTAGAATGGACAATTCATTGGTAAAACCCCTGTATTCCTAAAGTGCATGCACTGACTGGTGTCTGGTAGAGCCCCCTACAGTACAGGGAGGTATTACATGTTCTGTACTCTTTACCTGTATTACTGAAGTGTATGCACTGACTGATGTCTGGTAGCACCCCCTACAGTACAGGGAGGTATTACATGTTCTGTACTCTTTACCTGTATTACTGAAGCGTATGCACTGACTGATGTCTGGTAGAGCCCCCTACAGTACAGGGAGGTATTACATGTTCTGTACTTTTTACCTGTATTACTGAAGTGTATGCACTGCCTGGTGTCTGGTAGCGCCCCCTACAGTACAGGGAGGTATTACATGTTCTGTACTCTTTACCTGTATTACTGAAGTGTATGCACTGACTGGTGTCTGGTAGAGCCCCCTACAGTACAGGGAGGTATTACATGTTCTGTACTATTTACCTGTATTACTGAAGTGTATGCACTGACTGGTGTCTGGTAGCGCCCCCTACAGTACAGGGAGGTATTACATGTTCTGTACTCTTTACCTGTATTACTGAAGTGTATGCACTGACTGGTGTCTGGTAGCGCTCCCTACAGTACAGGGAGGTATTACATGTTCTGTACTCTTTACCTGTATTACTGAAGTGTATGCACTGACTGGTGTCTGGTAGCACCCCCTACAGTACAGGGAGGTATTACATGTTCTGTACTCTGTACCAGGGTTACCTGCTCCTTTGGACACCAGGTGAGGGCCGCTCCATGTTACTTTTTTAGGACACTGTGTACTGTACAGGACCCTGAAGAAGCTCCTGTCCTCTACATAGACCAGTGTTTCCCAAAGAGGGTGCCTCCAGCTGTTGCAAAACTACAACTCCCAGCCTTCGGCAGTCCGGGCCTGCTGGGAGTTGTAGTTTTGCAACAGCTGGAGGCACCCTGCTTGAGAAACACGGAAATAGACAGTGATTACAGCTCCCATCAGATCTTTCTTACTTTTATATGTAAGGATTTGCTTTATCTGTATTAGTTATCTACTTATTTTTCTTTAATCCTCACTTTCTCCTATTTTTGGATGACATTTTGGGGGTTTCAGAACCAATTAGAAGGTTTCCATAGAATTATGGTCTCAACATACAATGGTTTCAACATACAATGGTCGTCCTGGAACCAATTAATATTGTAACTTGAGGGACTACTGTACCTCATAGAGCGCTTGTGTCCGCAATGTGTATAATATAGATGACATCCTCCTATGAAAGTAGGTAGCAATAGAAATTAGGTTGGTGACGAGCGCCACTCCCCCAGATGCGGTCTTGGTATCTGCCGTCTCTATGGCCCCGATTTATCAAACTGTGTGAGAGAAAAAGTGGAGAGATTTTCCCCCAGCGACCAATCACAGCTCAGCTAACGAGATCTAGTAAAGTGAAAGCTGAGCTGTGATTGGTTGTTGTGGGAAAATCTCTCCACTTTTTCTCTCACACATTTTGATAAATCTGGGGTTACGAGACTGATGGCCTTGGCGTTGTATGCCGCTTTCCTTAGCCTAGATTGATGGTAACGTGACTGATGATTCTGAAGGTCCGTCAGACTGGGCGTCACCGCTGCGCAGGGCTCTCTACCTGCTATGTTGGCGCATCTTGACGCTCCGGTCAGCTGAGCGTGCATGGAGAAGTGCACATGTCTAAAGCGTGGAGCCACTTGCAGAGGGGAGATAGCAGCAGATGTGAAAGGCCGGGAGGGTGAATGGCAGAGATGGTGGAGTTCGCCCGTTGGCTTATTTGATTGACACTTCACAGTTTAGAAACTTTGTGTCCTAGACACTTGATAATATTAAAAGGTGACAATAACGTCTTAAAACATCACCTTTTAATATTGTCGTCCTCTAGTGACATTGCTCTATTCCATTGAGGCTTCAGCTCCATAAGGACATAGGGGGAGATTTATCAAAACCTGCGCAGAGGAAAAGTTGCCCATAGCAACCAATCAGATCGCTGCTTTCATTTTACAGAGGCCTTGTTAAGAATGAAAGCAGCGATCTGATTGGTTGCTATCGGCAACTTTTCCTCTGCGCAGGTCTTGATAAATCTCCCCCATAGATCCCGGATCCAGGCTATAGACATGGGCATTATTGTTCTGACACTCCACAACATGGAAAGGTGAGAATGTGCCATTAGTTGGTTATTGTGGGGTTTTCTGATCTGGAAGGATCCCCCTATAAGGGGCTTTGCCTTAGTTCTTTTTTCTTTCTTTTTTTAACCAATTTTATCAATTATGGGGAGAGACAGGGAGACAGTACTAGCTGTATCTACAACATTTACAGGGAGAGACAAGGAAATAACATTATCTAAACATGTATAATTTACAGGTAGAGATGGGGAAGTAAAACTTTCTGTACCCGTATCATTTACAGGGAGAGACAAGAAGGCAGTAATGACTGAGATTACATAATTTATAGGAAGAGACAGGAGGGCAGTACTAACTGAGCCTACATCATTTACAGGGAGAGACAAGAAGGCAGTAATGACTGAGATTACATAATTTATAGGAAGAGACAGGAGGGCAGTACTAACTGAGCCTACATCATTTACAGGGAGAGACAAGAAGGCAGTAATGACTAAGATAACATAATTAATAGGAAGAGACAGGAGGGCAGTACTAACTGAGCCTACATCATTTACAGGGAGAGACAAGAAGGCAGTAATGACTGAGATTACATAATTTATAGGAAGAGACAGGAAGGCAGTACTAACTGAGCCTACATCATTTACAGGAAGAGACAAGGAAGCAGTCTGTCTGTCACATCACCTTAAGTTACCTAAATGGTTAAATTGAGAAGAGTTTTGGACTCTTGTTACCAGAGACCATTGTGGTAACTGAGAGGACAGTGACACATACCTGAGAGTTATATGGAGCTAAACCCCAGCCTGGTCCACACGTGGTCACCTGAGACAGATACAAAAACTGATCAGAAATGGTAACAAGTAGGTCATATTACTTTCTCCTCATAGCAATATTAACAAGATCTTTAATAAGAAAAAGTATAAATACTGCATGTAGTTTGAACTGACCCCAACCCACTTATGAATCTCAACAGTTTAGGTTTCTGGTTACCAGGTTGTATTATTAGGCTGCTTTCACACTATAAAGTTCACCCGTTAATAAACGTACGTTATAATGTATTGTTAAGGGACGTTTAATAACGGGTGAATTAATGGATGCTAATGGCTGAATAATGTCTATCCAAATAACGGGCATATTCATCCGTTTAGACCCATTATAACATCCGTCATGAACTGCCTTCAGACTCCCACAGCCAGGACTACTACTACTCCCATCATGGAACAGTCTTGTTCCCATGATGGGAGTAGTAGTTCCCGGCTGCTGGAGTGTGCTGGTTACATTAGTGTTTGTACTACTACCCCCATCATGGAACAGACTCTGTTCCATGATGAGGGTTGTAGTACAGGGGCTGAAGGATAGATCGCACCGGGTCTCACTTCGGATACCCGATCGATCAGAAGTTATTAAGCAGGGGAGCCGGCGGCATGGTCCGCAACCCAGTGATCACAATGTATTTTTTACTTTAATTTTTAAATTTCCCGCCGGGAGCCCTGAATGGCCGATACTGAGGAGCCATTCAGGGCTCCCGGTGGGGTTTTTAAAATGGACAATGTGAGGGGACATATGTATATTAAAAGTGTTGTGAGGGGGGGCAAGATATACAGCGCTTCAGGGGGGGCCTAGAGTGCTATATACAGTGGGGATCAAAAGTTTGGGCACCCCAGGTAACAATTTGTATTAATGTGCATAAAGAAGCCAAGGAAAGATGGAAAAATCTCCAAAAGGCATCAAATTACAGATTAGACATTCTTATAATATGTCAACAAAAGTTAGAATTTAATTTCCATCATTTACACTTTCAAAGTTACAGAAAACAAAAAAATGGCATCTGCAAAAGTTTGTGCACCCTGCAGAGTTAATATCTTGTACTGCCCCCTTTGGCAAGTATCACCGCTTGTAAACGCTTTTTGTAGCCAGCCAAGAGTCTTTCCATTCTTGTTTGAGGTATCTTTGCCCATTCTTCCTTACAAAAGTAACATAGTAACATAGTTCATGAGGTTGAAAAAAGACCAGAGTCCATCAAGTTCAACCTATATCCCTAATGAGTCCCTACTGAGTTGATCCAGAGGAAGGCAAAAAAAACTCTCATAATAGAGTTAAAAATTCCTTCCCGACTCCAAATATGGCATCAGGATAAATCCCTGGATCAACGTTCTGTCCCTATAAATCTAGTATACATAACCTGTAATGTTCTTACTCTCCAAAAATGCATCCAGACCCGTTTTGAACTCTTTTACAGCGTTCACCATGACCACCTCCTCCGGGAGAGAATTCCACAGTCTCACTGCTCTTACAGTAAAGAACCCCTGTCTGTGCTGGTGTAGGAACCTTCTCTAGACGTAGAGGATGCCCCCTTGTTATAGATACAGTCCTGGGTATAAATAGATCATGGGAGAGATCTCTTTATTTATATTTATACATAGTTATTAGGTCGCCCCTAAGCCTTCTTTTTTCTAAACTAAATAACCCTAATTCTGATAATCTTTCTGTGTACTGATAATCTTTCTGTGTACTGATAATCTTTCTGTGTACTGATAATCTTTCTGTGTACTGATAATCTTTCTGTGTACTGATAATCTTTCTGTGTACTGATAATCTTTCTGTGTACTTCCAGTTCTTTGAGATTTCTGGGCTGTCTGTCTGGGGTGTAGCTGTGTTGTGACTAAAGGGTGTCTGGTTAACCCTTTCTATTCGTGACGCCAGGGTGAGGGCTCCTCTGTCATGCTTGTCCTACTGCCACCCTTCCCAAGAGTGATAGGGAGGTATAGAATAATTGAATGTCCACAACCGGAGAGTTTGCTGAAAACAGTTGGAACTTTACTGAAGATTTTATGCAAGCTTCATAACCGGAACAGTCTCTATACATGCAAAGTCTCTTAGAGATTGACAGTAGTGGGAACCTTAAAGGGCTTGTGCACTGCCCTGCCTTTCGGAGCTCCGCTCACAGCGTCCGGAAGTTCATTACTCCGAACACTGTGTGCGGGCTTCCCTGTTCGCGGCCGCCGGGCGTGACATCACGCCCGGCCCCTCGTGACGTCTTGCCAGCCCCCTCAACGAAAGTGTATGGGAAGGGGGCACGACCGCTGTCTCGCCCCCTTTCCATAGACTTTGGTAGAGGGGGCGGGCGTGACGTCACGAGGGGGCAGGCGAGACGTCACGAGGGGCCGGGCGTGACGTCACGCCCGGCGGCCGCGAACACGGAATCCCGCACACAGCGTTCGGAGTAATGAACTTCCGGACGCTGTGAGCGGAGCTCCGAAAGGCAGGGCAGCGCATAACCCCTTTAAGTGATTTAGAGTCCGTAGACTGATATGCGTTGTTCCAGGGGATTTAGTTTCGGTCCAGCAGTCACGCTAGCTTTAGCGGGGATTTAGTTTAGAACTCACGGTTTAGTTTAGCTGAGGCCGGCAGGTTTTCTGGCCTAGCTTGTCTTTGAAAGTTGTGCAGATCCATCCTGCTAGTCCCGCATCCACGAGAGCAGCAACCCAAGAGAGCGATAATTGGCTACAGCTCCCTTCTATCGGCAGGGGCTGGACTAGAGCTAATTGGTCCAATACTTCTGTCAATCACCTTTACAAAGGGTTATGGGTAAACATGTGACCCAAGGACCTCCAAAGGTCCCCCAACATACCATAGAGGAATTAACATAGTCACATGACCGAAGATCCTGCGACGCTAACAAGGTAAGCATATTAATATACATTATATTAAATATATACATTATTAAATATACACATTTAAGCATTATAGAAGAGGCGACTAGGGTCTCTCCCACCTGGGGGACCCTACTTGAACGTAGTAACTCTGACTTTGGGGACCACCATACAAGGCACAATATACAATACGGTACCGGGACACCACAAACCACCTTACTTAAGATAAGTCGGCCTCGACGTCTGTCCCCTAAGACAGAGGGACGAAGTGAAGGTTGCTTCATGACAGTCCTGGGCATCACTTTTCAAACGACCATTAGTCAGGCTGTATAAACACTATAAGGTTATTTAACTTTTTTGAGGTACAAGCATATACATTGGTAAACTCATGAACAGGATTACTTGGTTCATGAATTTTGTAACAGGATGATATTATTGTTATGCTGAGCGCTCTGGGTCCCCCTCCTCCTCCGGAGTGCTCGCGGCGTCTTCTGCCCTGCAGCGCTCCGGTGACGCTGCTCTGTTGTGCACGGCGGGGATGCGATCCGCCTAGCGGTTGTGCCCGTCCGTGGATCGCATCCCGTCCCACTCACCTGTCCCGATCTCCTGCTGGGTCCCGGTGCACGCGGCCCCGCTATCTAGGGCACGCGCGCGCCGGGGCTCTCAGATTTAAAGGGCCAGCGCACCGCTAATTGGTGCCTGGCCCAATCAGTCTAATCAGCTTCCATCTGTTCCATGTGCATTTAAGTCTGCTTCCCCTTCCGTTTCCTGCCGGATCTTGTTGCCTTGTGCCCTGTGAAAGCGTTATAGTGTGTTCCCAAGCCTGTGTACCCAGACCTTCTGCTGTTGCCCCTGACTACGAACCTCGCTGCCTGCCCTGACCTTCTGCTACGTCTGACCTCGCCTCTGTCTAGTCCTTGTGTACCGCGCCTGTCTCAGCTGTCAGTGAGGTTGAGTCGCTATCGGGTGGAACGACCTGGGGGTTACCTGTCGCTGCAAGTCCAACCCGCTTTGCGGCGAGCTCTGGTGAAAACCAGTAACCCCTTAGATTCCGGTCCCCTGGTACGGCCCCCCGCGGCTTCTTCTTTACCGGGCCTTCCCAAGGCTTACCAGGACTATTCAGATGTATTCTGCAAAAAGCAAGCAGAGGTCTTACCTCCACATAGGCCTTATGATTGCCCTATTGACCTTCTTCCTGGTACCACTCCGCCCCGTGGCAGGATTTACCCTCTTTCAGCCCCAGAGACTCAAGCCATGATGGAGTACATCCAGGAGAACTTAAAGAGGTGTTTTATTCGGAAATCCTTATCCCCTGCTTAAGCGGGGTTCTTCTTTGTTTCTAAAAAGGATGGATCCTTACGCCCATGTATTGACTACCGTGGTTTAAACAAGATTACCATCAAAAACCGCTATCGCCTGCCTTTGATCTCCGAACTCTTTGACCGTCTACGTGGAGCAAGTATCTTCACCAAACTGGATCTAAGGGGCGCGAATAATTTTATTCGCATCCGTAAAGGTGATGAGTGGAAAACCACTTTCAATACCAGAGATGGACATTTTGAATATCTAGTCATGCCCTTTGGGCTCTGTAACGCCCCTGCAGTCTTCCAGGACTTTGTTAATGAGATCTTTCGGGACTTATTGTATACCTGTGTTGTGGTCTACTTGGATGACATCTTGATTTTTTCCTCTAACTTAGAGGAACACCGTCGTCATGTCCGTCAAGTGCTCCAAAGACTCTGTGAAAACCACCTATACGCTAAATTTGAAAAATGTCTCTTTGAATGCAACAGTCTTCCTTTCCTAGGTTATCTAGTCTCTGGCCAAGGGCTTCAAATGGATCCAGATAAACTGTCGGCGGTTTTGGATTGGCCACGCCCTTCTGGACTCCGTGCTATCTAACGTTTCCTGGGATTCGCCAACTATTATCGACAGTTTATTCCCCACTTCTCAACCATTGTGGCTCCTATTGTGGCTCTGACTAAGAAGAATGCTAATCCAAAGTCTTGGCCTCCACAAGCGGATGAGGCCTTCAAACGTCTCAAAGCTGCCTTCGCCTCTGCACCAGTTTTGTCCAGACCTGATCCGTTGAAACCATTTTTCCTGGAAGTAGATGCTTCCTCAGTCGGAGTCGGAGCCGGAGCCATTCTTCTACAAAAAAAAGCTACTGGACGGAACATTACTTGTGGTTTTTTCTCAAAGACTTTCTCTCCGGCAGAAAAGAACTACTCTATTGGAGATCGTGAACTCCTGGCCATCAAGTTAGCACTCGAGGAGTGGAGACATCTTTTGGAGGGTTCCAAACACCCCATTGTCATTTACACTGACCACAAGAATTTGTCTTACCTCCAGTCCGCTCAGCGTTTGAATCCTCGCCAGGCTAGATGGTCGTTGTTTTTTGCCCGCTTCAACTTCGAGATACACTTCCGTCCCGCTGACAAGAATATCAGAGCTGATGCTTCCGTCCCGCTGACAAGAATATCCCTCCCTCTCTCCGCATTCCTAACTCTTTTCATGTCTCGTTACTTAAATCTGTTATCCTTAATCGTTTTTCTCCTAAGGTTCCTGTTCCTGTCCCTGTCTCCGGTTCCTCTGATGTCTTTTCTGTCAAACAGATCCTCGCCTCCAAGGTGGTCAGAGGTAAAAAAAAAAAAAAAATTGGGGTGGATTGGGAGAATTGCGGTCCTGAGGAGAGATCCTGGGAGCCTGAAGCCAACATCTTAGACAAGGACCTCATTGCCAGGTTTCTTGGCTCCAAAAAGAGGGGGAGACCAAAGTGGGGGGTACTGTTACGCCGAGCGCTCCGGGTCCCCCTCCTCCTCCGGAGCACTTGCGGCATCTTCTGCCCTGCAGCGCTCCGGTCAGCAGCGCTGACCGGAGACGCTGCTCTGTTGTGCCCGGCGGGGATGCGATCCGCCTAGCGGGACGTGCCCGTCCGCGGATCGCATCCCGTCCCACTCACCTGTCCCGATCTCCTGCTGGGTCCCGGTGCGAGCGGCCCTGCTCTCTAGGGCGCACGCGCGCCGGGGCTCTCAGATTTAAAGGGCCAGCGCACCGCTAATTGGTGCCTGGCCCAATCAGTCTAATCAGCTTCCATCTGTTCCATGTGCATTTAAGTCTGCTTCCCCTTCCGTTCCCTGCCGGATCTTGTTGCCTTGTGCCCTGAGAAAGCGTAATAGTGTTTTCCCAAGCCTATGTACCCAGACCTTCTGCTGTTGCCCCTGACTACGAACCTCGCTGCCTGCCCTGACCTTCTGCTACGTCTGACCTCGCCTCTGTCTAGTCCTTGTGTACTGCGTCTGTCTCAGCTGTCAGTGAGGTTGAGTCGCTATCGGGTGGAACGACCTGGGGGTTACTTGCCGCTGCAAGTCCAACCCGCTTTGCGGCGGGCTCTGGTGAAAACCAGTAACCCCTTAGATTCCGTTCCCCTGGTATGGCCCACGCCATCACCTCACTGACACAGAGGATCCACCACCAGTGTCCTCTCCGCATACCAGTCCGGATCCTGACAATTATTATACATGAGATACATCCTACTTAACATTCTTGAATCTTACTAGATATTTTTGAACCTCACTAGACATTTTTGAATCTCACTAGACATTTTTGCCATATTAGTTACCTGTTTAGTACACTGAGGGCTTTACTGGCTTGCCTGAGGCTATCTACCAATAAACTAGCTACTAGGGTCCATTGGCTACACGCTCTTATCCCTAGAACAGAACAGATAAACCTTACCTTAGTTACCTTTTTGATTACGTGTATTATTTTTTAGCTCGCAAGAGCACCTACTGGCCGGGCAGGGCATCTCGCACGCGTAAGAGAAAGAAGAGAACAGTTAGTGTACATAACAGTGGCAGGAATTGGAAAATTACATAAGCTACAATTCCTAAAGCCTTTACTTGAGTGTGAGATATTTTTGTTGTTTGGTGTACTAAGTTTAAGTGTAAGTACACTTAAGTGATTAGTTTGAGGTACTATGTGCACAGTTCTACATGAAAGGTCAGTCTTGATACCTTAAGGGTAGCTTTCCCTGTGTAGACCTTTGAGATGGTGTTAGTGGTGGGTGACGGAAATGTTACTCCCAGGGGAGCTGAGAGAGCCACCTACTAGCAACTACTACAACGCCTATTATTTACATTTTTCTTTTTGTGTACACATGCACAAGGCTATTTTTTCCGTGTACAATAACCATTTACATTGAGTTACCTTAGCACAAATATTTATTAAACACTCCAACAGGGTTCAGGTGCATTCACCTGATAAGTGCAATTAGAGCAAGGAATATTACGTTACTTTTGCGGAATTTACACGTAAACAGGCACACAAGGATCATCTGTCCACCTGCACTAAGAGTCCAAATATCACGGCTAGCGCTGTTTAGCCGGGCACACACTTACGAATTTCCTACCGCTAGGAGTCTCTTGGTCTAAGGACCAGGCACAAAAGCTTGATGGTTACGGTTTCAACTAGAACAGTCTTAGCATAGTCCTGCTAGGCACACTTCTTGAACATTACAGAAAAGTCTGTGAAGACAAAACTTTAAGAATAGATAAGTGTCACAGTTTAGACGAAACTCTTGCGATGACGTCCTGCTCCTCTCCTGGAGCCTCTACCCCTCTCAAGATCACAAGCATGCAAAGAATTGATGTGGCTTTCCCACACCACTTTAGTGAGGGTAGAGTGTGACACTGTAGGGTTAAGATTTATAGTTGGTGCTGGTTGAGTCGGCCCCACCTCCTCGTCGGGAGTGGGCCGCAGCACTTTCGTTGGTACCTGGTGGGCAGGCCAAACCTCCGCGCCAGGAGTAGGCCTAGGTACAGTGGCTGGTTCCCCGCAGTTTAGGTCAAACCTCCTTGGTAGGAGTAGGCCTGGGCACTTTGCAGGATGCAGAAGGAAGTGGCTGCTGCTGTAGAAATTCCTCCTCAGACTAGTAGGTGGAGGCATCAGGAGCAGGTCATTTCGGCCTCAGCTGGAAGGGGTACGCCGCCCAATCAGTAGATGGAAAATACTTGAAAGGAAGCTGGGTTTGAGCTGCTGGTCTGGTGACTGGGGCAGCCCACTCTCCTCGCAGGCCCTGGATGGGGGTGTACTCCACTATCTCACCCACCTCCAAGGAATGGAACTTTTTGTTGATGTATGGCCTCTGGACAGCTCGACAGTTTACGAGGATGGTATAGCCGGTGTGGCAATGAGGGTACCGTGTCGAACTTGGCCACTGTTGCTCTGCGACGTTCCAAGGGCTTCTCCCCTTCTCGGGGATGATCCCACATGCGAATATAGAGTGCCTCCATTTCTTTGGTGTTTTCTTGGTAGCGGATCCTCTCCTCATGAGGCAGATGAACATGCTTGGGGGCATAAAGTTCTCTGTGTCGGCCTTTAACTTTGCCATCACTTCAGCTAACTTGGCTTCCTGACGGGCCCTTTCCCTCTGTGCCTTAGGGACCGGTGGAAGGGACTTCCCAGGCAGGGGTTGGAGAACATCATGCATGTACTGGATCATTTCGGGTTCATCCCCAAAGGTCCATTTAGGCAATCTTGGGGAGCGCGGTCGTGCACTTGGCAAAGCAGACAGGGGTATTTCTGGCTCAGGGCTGGTGGAGGAAGAGAATGCAGCTTCTGATGGTGTACTTACAGAAGACTCCTCCGTCAGGATCTCAGCCCATGAACCCCATGTCCGGTGGTGAGGGGACAATCTCACCGGTGAAGATGCTCCAGGTGTCCCAGCGATTTCCCCTGGAGGGGTATCCGGCCAGTTGTCGTCATCGTCAGGCAATGGGGGAAGATTACAGGCCCCCTCTTCATCCAACGATAACTGCTGCAGATGGTCAGCTAGGTCGTGGAACAGTTGGGCTGCGACCGCTGCAACTTTCCTTTGTTCCGGTGCCATCTTGGTGCGCACGCCACGTGGAACGCTGCTCTCTGCCATGTCTGTACTCTCCGTCTCTTCCTTGTGCAGACTAAAGAGGTCGCTGTGCAGGGCTCCTTTTATAATGGGCTTCTCCAAGACGGCTGCTGGCCGGAAGGACGTCATCGGTTCAGCCCCGACTTCCGGTCCCCCCGGAAACAACAACTAGGAATTTAAGTTCCCTTTCGGCTGCGATACATTTACTTGGTAGCCACGCCCAGGGACGGGTCGTGGCGCATCACGGGCTTTCTTCACGCGCTTTTCCGGCAGCAGGTTAACTCTTGCATCGCTGACCGGACCAGAGGATCGTAGCATACATTCACTTCTCACTTTACACATTTCTGCAGCAAATAAATTTTCGCCTCCCCCCTTACTTTTCGCGTGTGCTCTCTGCACGCGGCACCATACACAAAATTCTGTACACTTAGATGGTGCTCCGTAACACATTGGTAAAATCTTTTACATAGGGGGAGTACACTTTAATTGGTAGCAACAGCTAGAGGCACCCACCAGTATCCTGTTCGTAGGATGCCAAAAAGCTATGTGATAGCCTGGGGGAGTAGGGTATATGGGGTGTAGCTGTGCAGTGACTAAAGGGCGTCTGGTTAACCCTTTCTATTCGTGACGGCAGGAAGAGGGTTCTTCTGTAATGCTTGTCCTACCGCCACCCTTCCCAAGAGTGATAGGGAGGTATAGAATAATTGAATGTCCACAACCGGAGAGTTTGCTGAAAACAGTTGGAACTTTACTGAAGATTTTACGCAAGCTTCATTACCGGAACAGTCTCTATACATATAAAGTCTCTTAGAGATTGACAGTGGTTGGGGCCTTAAGCATTTTAGAGTCCGTAGACTGATAAGCGCTGTTCCACTGGATTTAGGGGCTTTAGTTTCGGTCCAGAAGTCACGCTAGCTTTAGCGGGGATTTAGTTTAGAACTCAAGGTTTTGTTTAGGCTGAGGCCAGCAGGTTTTCTGGCCTAGCTTGTCTTTGAAAGTTGCGCAGATCCGTTCTGCTAGTCCGGCATCCACGAGAGCAGCAACCCAAGAGAGCGATAATTGGCTACAGCTCCCTTCTATGGGCAGGGGCTGGACTAGAGCTAATTGGTCCAATACTTCTGTCAATCACCTTTACAAAGGGTTATGGGTAAACAAGTGACCCAAGGACCTCCAAAGGACCTCCAACATACCATAGAGGAATTAATATAGTCACATGACCAAAGGTCCTGCGACGCTTACAAGGTAAGCATATTAATATACATTATATTAAATATATACATTATTAAATATACACATTTAAGCATTATAGAAGAGGCGACTAGGGGCTGTTTCACCTGGGGGACCCTACCTGAACGTAGTAACTCTGACTTTGGGGACCACCATACAAGGTACGGTATGCAATACGGTACCGGGATACCACAAAAATATGACCCCCGCCAGCACATATATATGTATATATCTATACCCCTCGCCAGCGCATAATGTGACCCCGCCAGCGCATTTGTCTTAATTTTTTATTGCAGCGCTATATGTGACAAGTATATCTATCAGAACGCATTCAGCAGCCGCCGTCCAGATGATCGTGATAGATATTCTATTCATTCATAGCGCCGGCGGCTGCATATGTATATAGATGTGCTGGGGGGCAGACATATAGCGTTATTTTTCTGACGGCCGTATATTAACGGGTGAACTTTATAGTGTGAAAGCAGCCTTAGGGTGGGTTCACACTACGTTTTCTCCCATACGGGAGCGCATACGGCAGGGGGGAGCTAAAACCTTGCGCTCCCGTATGTCACCGTATGCGCTCCCGTATGTCATTCATTTCAATGAGCCGGCCGGAGTGAAACGTTCGGTCCGGTCGGCTCATTTTTGCGCCGTATGCACTTTTACAACCGGACCTAAAACTGTGGTCAACCACGGTTTGAGGTCCGGTCGTAAAAGCGCATACGGCGCAAAAATGAGCCGACCGGACCGAACATTTCACTCCGGCCGGGTCATTGAAATGAATTACATACGGGAGCGCATACGAAGGCATACGGGAGCGCAAGGTTTTAGCTCCCCCCTGCCGTATGCGCTCCCGTATGGGAGAAAACGTAGTGTGAACCCAGCCTACGATGAATTGCAGTGATGAGACTCCAACCCCTCTGTTTACAAGGCCAGAGGATTCATGGGAAATGTAGGCAGCATGACACATTCAAGTTTGGTCTCAAACACATAACTGGCACATCAGCTGAATCAGGGAAACGTAATTCACAAACACCTCTATATTATTCTATAACTGTAGTCTATGCTCCACTATATAAGAAAAAAAAAAACATTTCCTGGAGTTCTTCTTTGAGGTTACTACACTGACATCTAGTGGCCAGACTATAATATACCAGGATAGGTGAAAGTGAAACTAAACTGTATGGCGATGTTACAGGGGTTAAAAGGTTGTATGTTGTTTTTTTTTACATTGCAGTTGTTACACAGGGCAAACTGCAGCCATAGAATAAGAACTTTTTAACCTGCTAAAATGATGAGATCAGCCAAAAAACTATTGTTTGCTCCTGTGTAGGCTAAATAAATAAATAAAAGTTACTATTTTTATTTTATTTTTAATTAAAAGCCGGGGTACGTGCTTTCAAATCACCCAAGTGCAAGTGTTCACACAAAAAAACGTGCACGAGGATGCGGACCATCGCAAGCCCTTCTGCAACAGGAGAGAGGCCCCCAACAAAGCAAACCCTTCGCCTCCGGGCCAAAAGGCACCTGCAAGGTTCCAGGTACAATGTTCCCTTTCGCCGAAGCTACTCAGGGACCGAAAAGTGTTCCTTGCGAACAACTAGTAGGCGTTAACCAAGTTGCCATCGAGGAACCAGTAAAAGCAGGAATGCCACGGGGCATGGGAGGGAGGAGAGGAACCTGATGGCCGCACACACCAGTTACTAATAAGACAAGTGAAGCAACTCAGACAATGAGGATCATTACTTACACAGCAGATTATGGTGGAGGCTCCGGCTGGAGGTTCTTTGTTCTTCTCTTTTCTGGTGACTGTACAGGGCGGATGGGATTTCACCCTTTCACTTTCTCCTCCTTCTCCTTCTACGTCAGTTTAGGTAATAATTTTAGCAGGAGGGGAGGGGGGAGTACAAATCAACATGTAGACAAATATAACAGATCACAGTGTATTCCATGGAAGTCTGATATGTGCGGGTTCTACTCCTGAGACACCCACTTATGGTGAGACGGTGGTCTCCAGCCTTCCAGAAAAGAAGAGATGAGGTGACCGGTGGTCTCACATGCATGTACCTCCAGTCGTGGAGACAACAAAGCACTTCCCAACTCCTGCAAACTACAATGAAGAGCCGCGCAAATGTGCCGACACGGCTTCCCCTTATCCCCTCTTGTCTGGGGTGCGGGGAGTCTGTCAGTGCCCCATATGTGACCATATACTGCAGTTTGGGCACACAGATGGGCTCGGAAGAGGAGGAGCGCCATTTTTTTGTATAGATTTTGCGGGAGTGGTTTCAGGGTGCCATGTGACATATACACAACCCCTTATGTATCGGTACAGTCGGAATCCCGGACAAGTGACCCCATTTTGTAATGTTTATTAAAGGAATTTATTAAGGAATGTAGTGAGCATTTTAAATTTCTTTTCCAGTATTTAAAGTGTACCTGTCATTTCCCAAAAAACATTTGACAGATCGTAGGGACAGGACAGGTTGAAAGGAATTTTTGATCGCTTTTTGTTAATTTTTTTCTGATATATAATGCATTTATGGCATTTTTTATTTTTTTTATATTTACATAGTTTACCAGGCAGGATCTTTAACATTATGTTTTAGGAGTTCAGCACTGTATCATAGAAGCGACAATCTGATGTAAGGAGGAAGGTGAGTGATCTCCAGACATCATTTTAACTCATTGGACCCCCGTGATATTGCTTCAGGGGTCAGATGAGCCTCCCAGCAGCTGTATTTTCTTTGTTTAGACACAATTATCGGCATTAACCACGTAGCCGTTACTTACCACACATGAAGCGAGCACAGCTTCATAGACATTTAAAACTCCAGGGGGCTATAGGTCCATCCTGTGTCTTTTAAGGGTTAATTGCTATAGGGAACCTATACAAACCATCATTCTTCATAAGACTTTAAGTTCTACTGGAGCTGAAGATTCATAGGATAACTTTGTATTTCAGGGAGTGAATAGACAATGTAGGACTACAACTCCCAGTGTGGTCTCTCTAACTCTGTGCCCCCTTTAACTCTGAACCTTGGGTGGAGAGGGCTGACACAAACAGACCACACTGGGAGTTTTAGTCCTACATTGTCTATTTACTCTCTGAAATGCAAAAAGAAACTCAAGTCCTTTAGGTCTAAAAGACTCAGCCTTATGCTGCTGGG
Organism: Hyla sarda; assembly: GCF_029499605.1. Taxonomy (NCBI): domain Eukaryota; kingdom Metazoa; phylum Chordata; class Amphibia; order Anura; family Hylidae; genus Hyla; species Hyla sarda. Next base: position 7,729,467 of record NC_079193.1, on the reverse strand, counting down.
AGTTAGGGCTCCTTTTTGGTGGCCCAGTACAGAATACTGTATTCTGCCCATCCTGTCAGGCAGATGTTGCTTCCAGCGTCCGTCTTGTGTCCACTACTCAGGACTCGTTATATTGTATTTTTATTATGCCATTGTTGTTATTCCAGTATTTTCCATGTTACTGTTTCTGTTTGCAGAGAAGGTGCAGAGTGAATCAGGTGACCTATCTGCCCCAATGGGAATCCTCCAAATTGCCCTGTATATAGTGTAGGGAGGAGGAGCCCCAGATTAGTTCCAGTCAGAGTTGTGAGCTGACCTCCTGAGGTACAGTGTGGAGAAATCAGAGAGAAGTGTGAGGTGATCTGAGGAGCCTCAAGCTATTAAGAAGTCTAAACCTGCAGCCGCACATCTTCTAAGGAAAATCCCCTACGCTCCGGCGAACGTCAAAGTCTAGCGGTAAGCAGCACCAAAGTCTGCAGCACCAAAGTCAGTGTGGGTTGCCATTCATCATAAGTCAGTCTCCATACAGCACAGTACGAGTAACTACAAGTCCCAGCAAGGCCACAGGCTTCCAAAGTTTACTCTGCACTCCCTTTACAGCAATCTATAATGCAAAGGAATCATCATCTTTCCTGCTTCAGTAAAGACAGTTATCCGTAACTTTGTATGGGAGTATTTATTGCCCTGCGTTTGGCCCAGGAGAAGCTGTCTCAACCTCATACCGTGTATAGGCTAACGGTGCCCTGGCGTCATCACGAAGTGTTAATTTCACGTTATCCACCCCGTAGACAGCACACATTCACACTACATATTTTCCAAGCGGTATTCTGTTCTCCTTTAACCCCTTAAGGACCGGGGTTTTTTCCGTTTTTGCATTTTCGTTTTTTGCTCCTTGCCTTTAAAAAATCATAACTCTTTAAATTTTGCACCTAAAAATCCATATGATGGCTTATTTTTTGTGCCACCAATTCTACTTTGTAATGACGTCAGTCATTTTGCCCAAAAATCTACGGTGAAACAGAAAAAAAAATCATTGTGCGACAAAATTTTTTAAAAAACGCAGTTTTGTAACTTTTGGGGGCTTCCGTTTCTACGTAGTACATTTTTTGGTAAAAATGACACCTTATCTTTATTCTGTAGGTCCATTCGATTAAAATGATACACTACTTATATAGGTTTGATTTTGTCGGACTTCTGGAAAAAATCATAACTACATGCAGGAAAATTAATACGTTTAAAATTGTCATCTTCTGACCCCTATAACTTTTTTATTTTTCCGTGTATGGGGCGGTATGAGGGCTCATTTTTTGCGCCGTGATCTGAAGTTTTTAACGGTACCATTTTTGCATTGATAGGACTTATTGATCCTATCTTATTGATTTTAAATGATATAAAAAGTGACCAAAAATGCACTATTTTGGACTTTGGAATTTTTTGGCGCGCACGCCATTGACCGAGCAGTTTAATTAATGATATATTTTTATAATTCGGACATTTCCGCACACGGTGATACCACATATGTTTATTTTTATTTTTATTTACACTGTGTTTTTTTTTTTATTGGAAAAGGGGGGTGATTCAAACTTTTCATAGGGGAGGAGTTAAATGATCTTTATTCACTTTTTTTTTGCAGTGTTATAGGTCCCATAGGGACCTATAACACTGCACACACTGATCATTGTTATCCCATAGGGACCTATAACACTGCACACACTGATCATTGTTATCCCATAGGGACCTATAACACTGCACACACTGATCTCTTATACTGATCATTGTTATCCCATAGGGACCTATAACACTGCACACACTAATCATTGTTATCCCATAGGGACCTATAACACTGCACACACTGATCTTCTATGTTGATCACTGGTTTCTCATAAGAAACCAGTGATCAACGATTCTGCCGCATGACTGCTCATGCCTGGATCTCAGGCACTGAGCAGTCATTCGGCGATCGGACAGCGAGGAGGCAGGTAGGGACCCTCCCGCTGTCCTGTCAGCTGTTCGGGATGCCGCGATTAGCCGCGGCTATCCCGAACAGCCCGACTGAGCTAGCCGGCCACTTTCGGTTTCACTTTTAGCCACGCGGCTCAGCTCTGAGCGCGCGGCTAAAGGGTTAATAGCACGCGGCACCGCGATCGGCGCTGCGCGCTATTAGAGGCGGGTCCCGGCTTCACTATGACGCCGGGCCCGCCGCGATATGACGCGGGGTTACTGTGTAACCCCGCGTTATATCAGGAGAGCAGGACCAAGGGCGTACCTGTACGCCCTTGGTCCTTAAGAGGTTAAAAATATAGTGCAGCAGCCTCCTATTGTTTTTAATGGCATTCTGACACACCATTCACACTACTGAATACACATGTTCATTCATTCACTTCCGGATGAAGGTCAGCGTGCCGAAACGCGCGTTGGAGTGGCGTCATCCCGGCCCCTGCAGCCTTGTAGTGACCACCCGGTCCTGTGTGGGTATCATTTTGTTACATTGCCATTTATCATTTTATGCACTTTAATTTGGGTATTTTATATGATTAGCACCTTATTTCTATATGCATGTATATTCATCTGTATTGAGATGACCAATGGTGCTGACTGGTGCTCATACACATTCACCTATATCACTATCATAGTATGATTTATGCCCCATGATTTACATCTCTGGTGCAGGGTGTCCGGTGATGCCGCATTTCTTGATGTATTATTTCCCCATCATTCATGTGTGTGTTTGGTTTTTAATGTATACCAATAAACTATTCATTTTAAGCTTCTCATAACGACTCCATTTGTTCTTATTGTTGGGTTTGTGCTTAGTTCGGAGTCAGCAATAGTGATATTCTGTATGTTGTTAAAAAAAATTTTTTATCTGAAGTGATCTTTTTAACCCCTTAAGGACCGGGGGGGTTTCTGTTTTAGCATTTTCGTTTTTTGCTCCTTGCCTTTAAAAAATCATAACTCTTTCAATTTTGCACCCAAAAATCCATATGATGGCTTATTTATTGCGCCACCAAGTCTACTTTGTAATGACGTCAAACAATTTGCCCAAAAATCTACGGTGAAACGGGAAAAAAATCATTGTGAGACAAAATTGAAATAAAAACGCTGTTTTGTAATTTTTGCGGGCTTCCGTTTCTACGTAGTACATTTTTCGGTAAAAATTACACCTGATATTTATTCTGTAGGTCCATACGATTAAAATGATCCCCTACTTATATAGGTTTGATTTTGTCGCACTTCTGGAAAAAATCATAACTTCATGCAGGAAAATTAATGCGTTTAAAATTGTCATTTCTGACCCCTATAACTTTTTAATTTTTTCGCGTATGGGGCGGTATGAGAGCTCATTTTTTGCGCCATGATCTATAGTTTTTAAGGGTATCATTTTTGCATTGATAGGACTTATTGATCATGATATAAAAAGTGACCAAAAATGCACTATTTTGGACTTTGGAATTTTTTTGCGCGCACGCCATTGACCGTGCGGTTTAATTAACAATATATTTTTATAATTCGGACATTTCCACACGCGGCGATACCATATATGTTTATTTTTATTTACACTGTGTTTTTTTTAATGGGAAAATGAGGGTGATTCAAACTTTTAATAGGGGAGGAGTTAAATGATCTTTATTCACTTTTTTTTCCACTTTTTTTTTGCAATGTTATAGCTCCCATAGGGACCTATAACACTGCACACACTGATCATTGTTATCCCATAGGGACCTATAACACTGCACACACACTGATCTCTTATACTGATCATTGTTATCCCATAGGGACCTGAACACTGCACACACTGATCTCTTATACTGATCATTATTATCCCATAGGGGACTATAACACTGCACACACTGATCTCTTATACTGATCATTGTTATCCCATATGGACCTATAACACTGCACACACTGATCTCTTATACTGATCATTATTATCCCATAGGGGACTATAACACTGCACACACTGATCTCTTATACTGATCATTGTTATCCCATAGGAGACTATAACACTGCACACACTGATCTCTTATACTGATCATTGTTATCCCATAGGAGACTATAACACTGCACACACTGATCTCTTATACTGATCATTGTTATCCCATAGGGACCTATAACACTGCACACACAGATCTCTTATACTGATCATTGTTATCCCATAGGAGGCTATAACACTGCACACACTGATCTTTTACATTGATCACTGGTTTCTCATAGGAAACCAGTGATCAATGATTCTGCTGCTTGACTGCTCATGTCTGGATCTCAGGCACTGAGCAGTCATTCGGCGATCGGACAGCGAGGAGGCAGGTAGGGACCCTCCTGCTGTCCTGTAAGCTGTTCGGGATGCCACGATTTTGCCGTGGCTATCCCGAACAGCCCACTGAGCTAACCGGCACACTTTCACTTTAGATGCGGCGTCCAACTTTGAATGCCACGTCTAAAGGGTTAATAGCGCGCGGCACTGCGATCAATGCAGCGCGCTATTAGCCATGGGTCCCGCCCGTTGTTAGAGGCCGGGCCCGACCCGCTATGACGCGGGGCCACGCCGCGGCCCCGCGTTATAGATTGGGAGCGGACACATGACGTTCCAGTACGTCATGTGTCCTTAAGGGGTTAAAATCAGCCAGGACGAGGTCTGAGAAAACTTCAATGTGCGGTCCTTGTTTATAAATAGGATAAAATCTAGAGGGCAATTTACAGGGGTATTCCAGGCAAAAACTTTTTTATATATATATCAACTGGCTCCGGAAAGTTAAACAGATTTGTAAATTACTTCTATAAAAAATTTTTAATCCTTCCAATAGTTATTAGCTTCTGAAGTTTTCTGTCTAACTGCTCAATGATGATGTCACGTCCCGGGAGCTGTGCATGATGGGAGAATATCTCCATAGGAACTGCACAGCTCCCGGGACGTGAGTCATCAGAAAGCAGTTAGACAGAAAACAGCAACTCAACTTCAGAAGCTAATAACTATTGGAAGGATTAAGATTTTTTAATAGAAGTAATTTACAAATCTGCTTAACTTTCCGGAGCCAGTTGATGTATAAAAAAAAGTTTTGGCCTGGAATACCCCTTTAACTGATTGGTGTCTGGTATGAGGGGACTCTGAGATATCCAATGAAACATCCGGTACGTCACAAGTTCCCCCTTATTACATTGGTTATGCCTTTGTAGTCGGTGGACTCTTTTAATGAAAAAAACGTTGTAGGGTCAATTTTCTTATACAATTTTGAAAATCTAGAAATAGTTGGAAGTGATGAACTGTTGATGATGGGCAAAAAGATAGTCCCCTCTGTAATAGAGTAATTTCTTGTTGATTTAATATGTTATATATATGAACTACATTTATTTTAGTGATATTATCTGAATTATTAATGACGCGGGGGGCTACTTCATTTACTCCGGAGGGAGCTGTGTTTGAACTCGTTCTTTTCTTCCTTTTTTGGCCCCCTCTATGTCCACAGGGTCTTTTCTTTTTTGGCTCCTGGGACTGAAGAACTGTGTGATGCGTTGGCTGACCTTCGGGCGAGCCCCTAAAAAAAGTGGGTGTATTTTAGGCCCCATAACAGGATGTTGTGGGTTCCTGATGAATGGAACAATAAAAGTGTGATTATCAGTATTGTCAATAATGGTGATGTTACTGTTGTTACAGAATCTGATCTGGGCCATGTTTGAAGAGGTATAGGGGAAAAGGCTCGATGGGAGTGGGACATATGGAAATATCTAAAAGATCAATGAGATCACTATGTAGAGGCGGAATGGAAGTAAGCTTGGGGGGTGGAGAAGGAGATAGTTGTAAAAATGGAACTGAAGTACCAGGTTTGGAAATGCACTGGTTAATGATGGTTTTACTCTTGGGTGTGTGAGGGATTCCCGGTAGTTCCCTGCACACCAGCTTCCCGGTAGTCATGAACATGTCAAGCATCTCATTTCTGTTCTTAACACTGCCATCTACTGGAGGTTTTTCATCATAGCACTCGGTACTTTTCCTATTTCTATAAATGAATGAATTCCGTTCACTTTCTGTATATATTATGCTAGTTCTTTATTAATGTATTTTGAGCCCTATATTTATGGGCTTTAATTCAAATTGCTGCAAGACATTTTATTTAAATTACGCGTGGCTTTTGCACACGGCTCCTCCGGCATTCCCGAAGTGGTCATCCCTTTTCAATTTGTCATCTTATAAAAGTGAGTACCTTTTTTTATTGTATATTATGCCTGATGAAGACCCCTGTCCAGGGTTGAAACGCGTTGCTTTTTATGTCTTAATAAATGCATATATATCCATCCACGGACAAGCGCTGTTATTGAGGGGAACTACCTTTTCCACATTTCTACAAGCACAGGGAGGGCCCAGGGGTCACAGAATGGAGTCTGCAGGACAGGGCAGGAAGGGTGCAGGGTTGCAACTGTATTGGGCCATCACAAACTCCCCCTCTATAAAAACAACAGCCGTCCTCGGAGCCCAGTCCTGGAGGGCGGACAACATGAAGTGGCCACTGAGGCTTGGTGATAGCAACAAACAGTTTCTGGGGCATTTCACAAATGTCTTTCTCAGGGCTGGCAATTCTCTTAATGTCCTTACATGCTCAATTGATGAGGGTGATTAGAACTGGGATTATGAAACATATGAAATTTTTAGGACTTGCAACTGCATACTGGAGAATAAGGATGAACTCAGATCGGGCTGCTGGAGGCTTTCTACCTGAATGCCTTTGCTACTGGGGACCTTTGGCTATAGCTACTTCTTCCCAGAACATTATAACAGTAAATACAAATTTTTCTGACAAAACATGAACATTTTACCTATACACAGCAGCTCTGTTACTGTACGTGTTACCTAGACTACCAGGAGAACTCTCTGGCCACAAGAGTACCCTGTACACGATGGACAGGAAAATACAGGGTGGGCCATTTATATGGATACACCTTAATAAAATGGGAATGGTAGGTGATATTAACTTCCTGTTTGTGGCACATTAGTATATGGGTGGTGACCATGGCCGCCATTTTGAAGTCGGACATTTTGAATCCAACTTTAGTTTTTTCAATAGGAAGAGGGTCTTGTGACACATCAAACTTATTGGGAATTTCACAAGAAAAACAATGATGTGCTTGATTTTAATGTAACTATTCTTTAATGAGTTATTTACAAGTTTCTGACCACTTATAAAATGTGTTCAATGTGCTGCCCATTGTGTTGGATTGTCAATGCAACCCTCTTCTCTATATACTGCTATATACTACTATATACACCGCAGGAGAAATGCTAGCACAGGCTTCCAGTATCCATATATACTACTATATACTACTATATACACCGCAGGAGAAATGCTAGCACAGGCTTCCAGTATACACTGCTATATACCACTATATACACTGCAGGAGAAATGCTAGCACAGGCTTCCAGTATCCGTATACACTGCTATATACTACTATATACACCGCAGGAGAAATGCTAGCACAGGCTTCCAGTATCCGTATACACTGCTATATACTACTATATACACCACAGGAGAAATGCTAGCACAGGCTTCCAGTATCCATATACACTGCTATATACTACTATATACACCGCAGGAGAAATGCTAGCACAGGCTTCCAGTAGCTGTATACACTGCTATATACTACTATATACACCGCAGGAGAAATGCTAGCACAGGCTTCCAGTATCCGTATACAATGCTATATACTACTATATACACCGCAGGAGAAGTGCTAGCACAGGCTTCCAGTATCCATATACACTGTTATATACTACTATATACACCGCAGGAGAAATGCTAGCACAGGCTTCCAGTATCTGTATACACTGCTATATACTACTATATACACCGCAGGAGAAATGCTAGCACAGGCTTCCGTGTATACGGATACTGGAAGCCTGTGCTAGCATTTCTCCTGCGGTGTATATAGTAGTATATAGTAGTATATATGGATACTGGAAGCCTGTGCTAGCATTTCTCCTGCGGTGTATATAGTAGTATATAGCAGTGTATACAGATACTGGAAGCCTGTGCTAGCATTTCTCCTGCGGTGTATATAGTAGTATATAGTAGTGTATACGGATACTGGAAGCCTGTGCTAGCATTTCTCCTGCGGTGTATATAGTAGTATATAGCAGTGTATACAGATACTGGAAGCCTGTGCTAGCATTTCTCCTGCGGTGTATATAGTAGTATATAACAGTGTATATGGATACTGGAAGCCTGTGCTAGCACTTCTCCTGCGGTGTATATAGTAGTATATAGCATTGTATACGGATACTGGAAGCCTGTGCTAGCATTTCTCCTGCGGTGTATATAGTAGTATATAGCAGTGTATACAGCTACTGGAAGCCTGTGCTAGCATTTCTCCTGCGGTGTATATAGTAGTATATAGCAGTGTATATGGATACTGGAAGCCTGTGCTAGCATTTCTCCTGTGGTGTATATAGTAGTATATAGCAGTGTATACGGATACTGGAAGCCTGTGCTAGCATTTCTCCTGCGGTGTATATAGTAGTATATAGCAGTGTATACGGATACTGGAAGCCTGTGCTAGCATTTCTCCTGCAGTGTATATAGTGGTATATAGCAGTGTATACTGGAAGCCTGTGCTAGCATTTCTCCTGCGGTGTATATAGCAGCGTATACGGATACTGGAAGCCTGTGCTAGCATTTCTCCTGCGGTGTATATAGTAGTATATAGCAGTGTATACGGATCCTGGAAGCCTGTGCTAGCATTTCTCCTCCGGTGTATATAGTAGTATATAGCAGTGTATACGGATACTGGAAGCCTGTGCTAGCATTTCTCCTGCGGTGTATATAGTAGTATATAGCAGTGTATACAGATACTGGAAGCCTGTGCTAGCATTTCTCCTGAGGTGTATATAGTAGTATATAGCAGTGTATACGGATACTGGAAGCCTGTGCTATCATTTCTCCTGCGGTGTATATAGTAGTATATAGCAGTGTATACGGATACTGGAAGCCTGTGCTAGCATTTCTCCTGCGGTGTATATAGTAGTATATAGCAGTGTATACAGCTACTGGAAGCCTGTGCTAGCATTTCTCCTGCGGTGTATATAGTAGTATATAGCAGTGTATACAGATACTGGAAGCCTGTGCTAGCATTTCTCCTGCGGTGTATATAGTAGTATATAGCAGTGTATACGGATACTGGAAGCCTGTGCTAGCATTTCTCCTGCGGTGTATATAGTAGTATATAGCAGTGTATACAGCTACTGTAAGCCTGTGCTAGCATTTCTCCTGCGGTGTATATAGTAGTATATAGCAGTGTATATGGATACTGGAAGCCTGTGCTAGCATTTCTCCTGCGGTGTATATAGTAGTATATAGCAGTGTATACGGATACTGGAAGCCTGTGCTAGCATTTCTCCTGCGGTGTATATAGTAGTATATAGCAGTGTATACGGATACTGGAAGCCTGTGCTAGCATTTCTCCTGCGGTGTATATAGTAGTATATAGCAGTGTATACAGCTACTGGAAGCCTGTGCTAGCATTTCTCCTGCGGTGTATATAGTAGTATATAGCAGCGTATACGGATACTGGAAGCCTGTGCTAGCATTTCTCCTGCGGTGTATATAGTAGTATATAGCAGTGTATACGGATACTGGAAGCCTGTGCTAGCATTTCTCCTGCGGTGTATATAGTAGTATATATCAGTGTATACGGATACTGGAAGCCAGTGCTAGCATTTCTCCTCTCGTGTATATAGTAGTATATAGCAGTGTATACGGATACTGGAAGTCTGTGCTAGCATTTCTCCTGCAGTGTATATAGTAGTATATAGCAGTGTATACGCATACTGGAAGCCTGTGCTAGCATTTCTCCTGCGGTGTATATAGTAGTATATAGCAGTGTATTCGGATACTGGAAGCCTGTGCTATCATTTCTCCTGCAGTGTATATAGTAGTATATAGCAGTGCATACGAATACTGGAAGCCTGTGCTAGCATTTCTCCTGCGGTGTATAAAGTAGTATATAGCAGTGTATACAGATACTGGAAGCCTGTGCTAGCATTTCTCCTGCGGTGTATATAGTAGTATATAACAGTGTATACGGATACTGGAAGCCTGTGCTAGCATTTCTCCTGCGGTGTATATAGTAGTATATAGCAGTGTATACAGATACTGGAAGCCTGTGCTAGCATTTCTCCTGCGGTGTATATAGTAGTATATAGCAGTGTATACGGATACTGGAAGCCTGTGCTAGCATTTCTCCTGCGGTGTATATAGTAGTATATAGCAGTGTATACTGATACTGGAAGCCTGTGCTAGCATTTCTCCTGCGGTGTATATAGTAGTATATAGTAGTGTATACGGATACTGGAAGCCTGTGCTAGCATTTCTCCTGCGGTGTATATAGTAGTATATAGCAGTGTATACAGCTACTGGAAGCCTGTGCTAGCATTTCTCCTGCGGTGTATATAGTAGTATATAGCAGTGTATATGGATACTGGAAGCCTGTGCTAGCATTTCTCCTGCGGTGTATATAGTAGTATATAGCAGTGTATACGGATACTGGAAGCCTGTGCTAGCATTTCTCCTGCGGTGTATATAGTAGTGTATAGCAGTGTATACGGATACTGGAAGCCTGTGCTAGCATTTCTCCTGCGGTGTATATAGTAGTATATAGCAGTGTATACGGATACTGGAAGCATGTGCTAGCATTTCTCCTGTGGTGTATATAGTAGTATATAGCAGTATATAGAGAAGAGGGTTGCATTGACAATCCAACACAATGGGCAGCACATTGAACACATTTTATAAGTGGTCAGAAACTTGTAAATAACTCATTAAAGAATAAAGTTACGGTATAACCAAGCACATCATTGTTTTCCTTGTGAAATTCCCAATAAGTTTGATGTGTCACATGACCCTCTTTCCATTGAAAAAACTAAAGTTGGATTCAAAATGGCCGACTTCAAAATGGCCGCTATGGTCACCACCCATCTTGAAAAGTTTCCCCCCCCTCACATATACTAATGTGCCACAAACAGGAAGTGAATATCACCAACCATTCCCATTTTATTAAGGTGTATCCATATAAATGGCCCCCCCTGTAGTCAGACGTTAGACATTACTGATGATTTATGGACTGACTATTTAGACTGGTTAGCTATAGTCCTGACTAGATATGACATTTACACCACTGACTTATCTGTACATGGACTTACATTAGAATTATTTATTCTATACTGACTGTTTGTATACTAAGGACAAATAACTTTTGTACAAAGGCGCTATTATTCTCTGTACCTGGCTGGTAACTGTCCCTGTGTAGACCTTTGGTATATAGCACTTTATATACATTATACTAGATAACATAGGCACATAAGGGGATACATAAGACATAAGTACAGGGGGCCCCGGGGTCAAGGAATGGAGTCTGCCTGACAGGGCAGCAAGGGTACAGGGGTACAACTCCTGCACTGGGCCACCACAGAATCTCTGTCAGATTATCTAGTGTGAATGAGCCCTAATAGTTGTATCCAGCAGACACTGTTTATCTGCTCCCTGCCATGCTGACCATCCCCCCCCCTCTTGATTAGGACCTAAGAGCAGGACATCAGTCCGGGTGTAGGAGTTCCCTCTAGTAAGGGCCTTTTCCCAGTTGTTTTCCCTGTATTAATGTGCCCTGTACCCTCCTCCTTTTTCAAGTTTAATGGGGGAGAGACTGGTTGTATATGTATTTGTGGTAGCTTGGGGGTGTAGGGTAGGTAGGGTGTAGCTGTGCAGTGATGAAAGGACGTAGCATTAACCCTTAACTGTCGTGACGCCAGGGTGAAGGCTCCTCTTCATATATATCATACCACCACCCGTCCCAGGAACGATAGGGAGGAATAAAGGATTGTCCACAACCGGAATTGTAATAAACGGAAATGAGCTTTACTGCAGATTTTATGCAGGATGCAATCAGCAAACAGTCTTTACAGAGGACCGGACTTAGGCTCCTCACAGGTGTTTGGGACCTTGTAGGGAATAAGCTTTGAGGATTTGCTTTACGCTGTTCCACTGAATTTAGGGGTTTGATTTAGTTCAGTAGTCACTTAGATTTAGCTGAATTGCGTTATGTAGACTCACGGTTAGTAAGATGCTGAAGAGAAAGGCTTCAGGCCTAATTTTGTCTTTAGATTTGTACAGAACTTCGCTCGCTGTCATATCCCGGGGAAAGAGCAGGACAAGAGAGCGAGGATTGGATACAGCGCCCTTATAGGGCAAGGGGCAGGCTCACAGCTTATTGGTTCCCAACACCTGTCAGTCCTATTACAAAGGATTGTGCTACATCATGTGACACAATCACGTGTCCTGGAAGGTCCTTAACCCCTTAACGACAATGGACGTAAATGTACGTCATGGTGACGTGGTACTTAGCGCACCATGACGTACATTTACGCGCCGACATGGTCGCGAGCACCGGAGCGGTGCTCGCATCATGCCCGGCAGGTCCCGGCTGCTATCAGCAGCCAGGGACCTGCCGGTAATTGCGGACATCCGCGATCCCGTGCGGTACTTTGCACAGATGATTGGATCGCCCACAGCGCTGCCGCGGCGATCCGATCATCCAGCATGGCGGCCGGAGGTCCCCTCACCTGGCTCCGGCCGTCTCCGGGGTCTTCTGCTCTGGTCTGAGATTGAGCAGAAGATGACCGATAATACTGAGCAGTGCTGTGTCCTATGCATAGTAATGAACAGTATGAGCAATCAAAGGATTACTATGAATAGTCCTCTATGGGGACATAAAAAGTGTAAAAAAAACTGTAAAAAAATGTCAAATAAAAAAGTTACAAAAATTTGAAAAATCCCCTCCCCCAATAAAAAAGTAAAACGTCAGTTTTTCCAATTTTACCCCCCAAAAAGCGTAAAAAAAATAATTAATACACATATTTGGCATCGCCGCGTGCATAAAAGTCTGAACTATTAAAATATATTGTTAATTATCCCGTACGGTGAACAGCGTAAACGTAAAAAATAAAAAATAAAGTCCAAAATTGCTGCTTTTTTGTCACATTTTATTCTAAAAAATTTATAAAAATGTATAAAAAGTTAAACCTAAGCAAAAGGGATACTGATAAAATCTACAGATCATGTCGCAAAAAATGAGCCCTCATAACGCCCCGTATACGGAAATATGAGAATGTTATAGGTGGTCAAAATAGGGCAATTTCAAACATGCTAATTTTGTTAAAATGGTTTGAGATTTTTTTTAAGTGATACAATTATAGAAAAGAATATAATCATGGGGATCATTTTAATCATATTGACCCAGAGAATAAATAAAACATGTCATTTTTACCGGAAAGTGAACAGCGTGAAAACAAAACCTTCCAAAATTTGCTAAATTGCGGTTTTCTTTTCAATTTTCCCACATAAATAATATTTGTTTGGTTGCGCCGTACGTTTTATGGTAAAATAAGCGATTTAATTACAAAGTACAATTGGTGACGCAAAAAACAAGCCCTTATATGGGTCTGTGGATGGAAATATAAGAGAGTTATGATTTTTAGAAGGCAGGGAGGAAAAAATGAAAATGCAAAAATAAAATTGGTCTGGTCCTTAAGGCCAAAATGGGCCTGGTCCTTAAGGGGTTAACCTTAGCATAGCACATGTACTGTAGATCACATGACCTAAGGTCCTGGAAGTAACCTTTATAATATAAAATATATAAAATGTACACATTAAATTAAAGAAGGAAGAGGCGACTAGGGGTTATCCCATTAAGAGACTCCTATCAGGACGGGGATACTCTGACTTTGGGGACTTACAACACAAGGTACAGTACCGGGACACCACATATTTTTCTTTTGTGACTGATTTTATAATTAGGTCTCTGTATTTAATGATTCTTTATATTGTGGCCTTACCACTATGTTTTTGTGCATTTATATTGGTATTTTGATGTTCATTCTGTGCCTGATTGGGCTATTTTTCTTTTGTTTGGCTCGTACTAGCCAACTTATACACTTCAATAAAAGCTCCATGAAAGGACCTGGTCATCCATCACCTTGAGAAGCTGCTTACAAGGAATCCATGATGATCGCTAATTTCCCAGTGGCCACAAGAAGATGATGTAAAAGTTGTGTAAAATACCATGACATGAAATATAGCACAAAGAATAAACAGCAGACATATATATATATATATATATATATATATATATATATATATATATTACACTGACCAGTTATATATAACCTTAGTACAGTGGTCCCTCAACATATGATATTAATTGGTTCCAGGAGAACCATCATATGTTGAAACCATCATATGTCGAGTACATATGTCTATGTAAAAATGGTAATTGGTTCTGGGGCCTCGGAACCATTGTATGTTGAATACATATCTCTATGGGAAACTGCTAATTGGTTCTGGGATGACCATTGTATGTGGAGTGTATGGGGAGTGTTTAACAAATCAGGGTGCCTCCAGCTGTTGCACAACTACAACTCCCAGCATGCATGTACAGCCATTGACTGTCTGGGCATGCTGGGAGTTATAGTTTTGCAACAGCAGGAGGCACACTGATAGGGAAACATTGATGTATGGGGTGTATAGTGTGTATATGTATTGTATGTGATGTGTGACATCGCATACAGTACTGTACAGTTCTTTAAATACCTTCAGGGGGGACAGAATGTCCTCCATTACCATCCTGCCGACTACAGCTCTATAGGAAAGGAAGGGGAGGGCAGCCAGCAGCTCATTGGATGCCTGCAGCAAGATGCTGCCTGCTATTGGCTATGGCTGCACTGGGGGGCGGGGCTTACACAGAGCTCACAGTGGAAGCCTGTATGAGTTAGCAGGACAGCATGTGAGTAACAGGAGGGAGAACGGGGCACACGGGGACATTAAACAACTATCTGTCAGTTACTGAAGTTGTCAGCGCTGTCAGATGTCAGCTGTTTGTACGATGGCCCCGACACACAGCAGCATCATATGTCGAGGCTGCCTTCAACATACCATGGGCTCTGAGAGGCCATCATATGTTGAAATGATCATATGTCGGGGCATCATAAGTCGGGGGGTCACTGTATTGTTGAGGTCTCCCAGATTGGTCACAAATTCTTATGCAGAGTAAGGGAACCTTTTAACACTGTTTAAAAATCACACATATTTATTCTTAATTGTCCCATCAGTAACGCAGGTGCAGTTTCTTCATGCGTATAGTGTCTTGTACTGGCAAACTCTTCAGCCTATTGCGTGTCTGCTGCGGTGTCCAGTATTGCAATAGCTGTGGATGAAGTGGAATGTGCTAAATAGTGCAAAATTAGCTCCAGTCCAGTATAGCAGTATTAGCGTGCATGTGCGTCTTTTGTTAGGACGTTGTTCACATTCATAGGCCTGTATTCAGACTGTAGCCTTAGGTCGGTGCAGTTTTGTAGGTAACCAGTGCTTTATTGGTTTTATTTTTAAAGTCGGGATGTGGATGTAGCGTCTTAAGGATAGTCTCCTATGTAGTGATAATGCACCTATTTATACATATCCTGTAACTGTGGATAATATTGCACTGTCCATACTTATTGCATTTAGTGTATATTGCACCAGTATTTATTGCACATTAGTCCTTGTTGTGCTAAACAAATTGTATATTGCACCTTCTTAAATAGCACCTATATATTGCACACTGTAATATTGCATGTGTTACGCCGAGCGCTCCGGGTCCCCGCTCCTCCCCGGAGCGCTCACAGCATTCTCCTGTTCACAGTGTCCCGGTCAGACCCGCTGACCGGGTGCGCTGCGATAATGTCCCTAGCCGGGATGCGATTCGCGATGCGGGACGCGCCCGCTCGCGGTGCGCATCCCGACCCGCTTACCAGACTCGCTCCCCGTCTGTGCTGTCCCGGCTTGCGCGGCCCCGCTCCCTAGGGCGTGCGCGCGCCGGGTCTTTGCGATTTAAAGGGCCGGTGCGCCACTGATTGGCACATGGGTTTGTAATTAGGTTGTTCATCTGTGCACTCCCTACTTATACCTCACTTCCCCTGCACTCCCTCGCCGGATCTTGTTGCCATTGTGCCAGAGAAAGCGTTTCCTTGTGTGTTCCTAGCCTGTGTTCCAGACCTCCTGCCGTTGCCCCTGACTACGATCCTTGCTGCCTGCCCTGACCTTCTGCTACGTCCGACCTTGCTCTTGCCTTATCCCTTGTACCGCGCCTATCTCAGCAGTCAGAGAGGTTGAGCCGTTGCCGGTGGATACGACCTGGTTGCTACCGCCGCTGCAAGACCATCCCGCTTTGCGGCGGGCTCTGGTGAAAACCAGTAGTGACTTAGAACCGATCCACTAGCACGGTCCACGCCAATCCCTCTCTGGCACAGAGGATCCACCTCCAGCCAGCCGATCCTGACAGCATGTAGTCCTTATTGCACTTCTATGACTTCATACATTGCACACAGTCTCTTATTTTGGTATATTGCACATATTCCACAAGCGTAATATCCACTTAGCTTATCCTGCTGTGAAGAACGCTGCATTTCGGTCTGATGGGTATTCACACGTCTTTGCTCATTGTCCTACGCGTTTCCTCCATTCTAATTCTTCAGGGATGTTTTAGAGCTTTCCTTGCGGGTACGTGTCCTCGTCACTCCTTTAAGCGCGTGTGGCTCTGATGGCGGCCATCATATAAAGTGTATTTTTGGATCATATTTTTCTATAGATCGGATCCCTAGGCATAAACCGTAACACATCATATACCATCTAGAGAGAGATCTGTACTGAAAAATATTATAGATCAGTGATCAGTAAGAATCAAATTGTGTCTTAGGACCCGATAGACATCATGTGGCCAAAATGAACATCCAGATGGCCTCCCTGGTGAGAAGGTTCCTATGGATGTCACTACCTCTCCTAGGGGAATCATTTATTCAATTCCAGTGAGGCTGAGGTTAGAAATGTCTCCTATGTATCTGCGGATACCTGTTTTTAGACAATTCATCCTGCAGCCTACATATGGTTTGTGGCAAATATAAGACACATTACGTGTGACAATTAAAGGGGTACTCCGCTGCTCAGCGTTTGGAACAAACTGTTCCGAACGCTGGAGCCGGCACCTGGAGCTCGTGATGTCATAGCCCTACCCCCTCATGACATCACGCCCTGCCCCCTCAATGCAAGTCTATGGGAGGGGGCGTGACAGTCGTCACGCCCCCTCCCATAAACTTGCATTGAGGGGGCGCGCGTGCGTCATGAGGGGGCGGGGCTATGACATCACAAGCTCCAGGCGCCGGCTCCAGCGTTCGGAACAGTTTGTTCAAAAACAGCGGAGTACCCCTTTAATGAACAGTGGAGTAACCCTTTAATGAACAGCGGAGTACCCCTTTAATAAAACTTTTTAGTGTAAACATTTCTCATGTTGTTAATGAACTGAAGTCCATGGTCTTTTCCATTACCGATCAGGTAAGGCTGGGTTCAGATATGTCCGGCGTGCACTGGAGGGAAACTGATGCTAGAACTGATCCCATTAATTTGAATGGGACAGTTCACAATCATTCAGCGTCTCAATTTTGATGCCGGATGTTTGGGCACACCAGACAGGGGAATGAATCTTGCTGCACTCCCCTGTCTGGTGTCCAGAAACAATGGACGCCGGATGCTACACAACTGATGCACTTTGTCACTAGTTGCGGCATCAGTTGCATCGAGATTTGAGTTTACCTATGCCAGATGGCGGACGTATATGAACACAGCCTTAGGCATCTAGTGCTATGGCATTTGTGGTTACCAGTACACATGAGCCGCCATGTCTGACCCGTCTTACTCTTCACGCGGCTGGACTCAACAAATGATCAAGGGTGGGAGCTCATACCTCATACCAAACACATTAATCCCATCATGGATGATCTTTCCCACAGTGTCATCCTGCTCCAGTATAGGAATGTAATACTGGATGATACGTTTGATACCAGATGTTGGCGGCAGAGTGTATGATCCATGATCAGTCTTTATAGTGTGACGTGAAATGCAGACTACAGTGACACGGATATGTGGAATGTTCGTGACGCCAGAAGTGTGATGTGGATAATTATGTTGGTGGCGGGATCAGTGTAAGGGGTGTACAGTCACTCTGGAACAGCTGAAAGATGACTGGACTTGAGGCCTGCTACCATGAGGTATGGGACAGGAGGACACATGTCTTCTCACTACTCTGATCAAAGAAAGACTGCTCATCTAAAGGGGTTATCCACGAATAGAAAAACAGAGCTTTCTTTCTTTCAAAAACCACACCCCGTCTGTCTCCAGGTTGGGTGTGGTTCTGAAGCTTCGTTCCATCGAAATGAATGGAGCCAAGTGGTAATACCACACCCAACCTGGGGACAGACGTGGAGCTGTTTTTGAAAGAAATTAGCTCTGTTTTTCTATTCCTGGATAACCCCTTTAAGGATCCACCCTGTCTGATGAGACTAGGGTAGAAAACAAAAGAGAAGCGCTCCATATTGTGACAACTTCCAAGCAGATGAGCAAATCTGTATTGAACCCGCTTGCCAGAGATGGTTGTGTGACCTCATACACAACAATGGTACTCGTATGTAGAGGTATAATTGGGTCCTATGTGCAGCCTTCCTGCCAAGGGTATATACAGGAGCACGAACAAACTTCACAACAAATGCAGGAATATTTCGGCGCTGACCAGGACCAACGCATCAGGAAAGGTAGGATACATTTTTATTTTTCGTCATGCAACGCATTTCATTGCGCATGGGCTGCTTCCCTGCTTCATTGCGCTGAGCTAATGTAACAAAAGGTAACTTTGCTATGAAATGACATGTAACCCGAATGATATACCCAGGTGTGAACAATTAAAGGGTTACTCCGCTAGCCAGCGTCCAGAACGAATTGTGAATGCTGTGTGTGGGCTTCCCTGTTCACGCCTGCCCCCTCAATGCAAGTCTATGGGAGGGGGCGTGACAGCCTTTTCCGAACGCAGGAGCCGGGAGCTTGTGATGTCATAGCCCCGCCCACTCATGACATCACACCACGCCCCCTCAATGCTAGTCTATTGGAGGGGGCGTGACGGCTGCCACGCCCCTTCCCATAGACTTGCATTGAGGGGGTGGGGCGTGACATCATGAGGGGGTGGGGCTATGACATCACAAGCTGCCGGCGGCGGCTCCAGCATTCGGAACAGTGTGTCCCAAACGCTGAGCAGTAGTGTTGGGCACGAATATCGGCACTTCGTGATTTCGCGAATATTTAGAATATCGTGCTATATATTCATAATGACGAAAAAAGTGAACGAACATAGCGAATATGCGAATTTCGCAAACATAGGAGGAATAATCGTCAATATATTTGCAAAATATCGCGAATTCGAATATGGCCCCTGCCGCTCATCACTACTGAGCAGCGGAGTACCCCTTTAAGAATCTCACTAGTAGCGGTCCCAGGCCTTGCAGTGTATAATGCTTGGTCTATAAGCAAATAGTCAGTAGCATCAATCACACGTCATTCTACACTCATTCAGGGACACATGGACGTGAATGGACGTAAATGGACGTCATGGTGACGTGGTACTTAACGCACCATGACGTACATTTACGCGCCGGCATGATCGCGAGCACCGGAGCGGTGCTCGCGTCATGCCCGGCAGGTCCCGGCTGCTATCAGCAGCCAGGGACCCACCGGTAATGGCAGACATCCGCGATCGCGGATACAGATCACGGCATCTGCAGCAGTGCGGTACTTTGAATGGATGATCGGATCACCCGCGGCTCTGCCGCGGGGATCCGATAATCCAGAATGGCGGCCGGAGGTCCCCTCACCTGGCTCCAGCCGTCTCCTGGGGTCTTCTGCTCGGGTCTGAGATCAAGCAGACCAGAACAGAAGATGACCGATAATACTGATCAGTGCTATGTCCTATGCATAGCACTGAACAGTATTAGCAATCAACTGATTGCAATGAATAGTCCCCTGTGGGGACATAAAAAGTTGCAAAAAAAAGGAAAAAAAGGTAAAACAAAAAAGTAAAAAAAAATGTGAAAAATCCCCTCCCCCAATAAAAAAGTAAAACGTCAGTTTTTCCCATTTTACCCCCAAAAAAGCATAAGAAAAAAAATGTTAACACATATTTGGTATCGCCGCGTGCGTAAAAATCTGGACTATTAAAATATATTGTTAATCATCCCGTACGGTGAACGGCGTAAACGTAAAAAAAATTAAAAAGTCCAAAATTGCTGCTTTTTTGTCACATTTTATTCTAAAAAATTTTTATAAAAAATTTATAAAAAGTAAAACCTAAGCAAAAGTGACACTGATAAAAACTACAGATCATGGCGCAAAAAATGAGCCCTCATATCACCCTGTATACGGAAAAATGAGAAAGTTATAGGTAGTCAAAATAGGGCAATTTCAAACATACTAATTTTGTTAAAATGGTTTGAGATTTTTTTAAGTGATACAATTATAGAAAAGAATATAATCATGGGTATCATTTTAATCATATTGACCCAGAGAATAAAGAAAACATGTCATGTTTACCGGAAAGTGAACAGCGTGAAAACAAAACCTTCCAAAATTTGCTAAATTGCGGTTTTCTTTTCAATTTTCCCACATAAATAATATTTGTTTGGTTGTGCCATACGTTTTATGGTAAAATAAGTGATTTAATTACAAAGTACAATTAGTGATGCAAAAAACAAGCCCCCATACGGGTCTGTGGATGGAAATATAAGAGAGTTATGATTATTAGAAGGCAGGGAGGAAAAAACAAAAATGCAAAAATAAAATTGGTCTGGTCCTTAAGGGGTTAAACTGTCTCCCTGATTGGTTTAGGAATATCTTCTGTTAAAAGGGCTCATAATTATTGCAATAGGGTTAATTGTATTTGTAGTCATACGTTACTATATCATGTCGTTCCGTTGCTGTGCGATAGAGTTACAAAGCCAAAAAAAAAAAAAAACTACCATTCAGAGACCCTTGGGATGATGTCTGAACCATAAGACAAGCATTGAGTCTTAACGTAAAGGGGTATTCCAGGAAAAAAACCTTTTTTTTATATATCAACTGGCTCCAGAAAGTTCAACAGATTTGTAAATTACTTCTATTAAAAAGTCTTAATCCTTTCAGTACTTATGAGCTTCTGAAGTTAAGGTTATTCTTTTCTGTCCAAGTCCTCTCTGATGACACCTGTCTCGGGAACCGCCCAGTTTAGAAGCAAATCCCCATAGCAAACCTCTTCTAAACTGGGCGGTTCCCGAGACAGGTGTCATCAGAGAGCACTTAGACAGAAAAGAACAACTCAACTTCAGAAGCTCATAAGTGCTGAAAGGATTAAGATTTTTTAATAGAAGTAATTTACAAATATGTTTAACTTTCCACCACCAATTGATTTAAAAGAAAAAAGGTTTTCACCGGAGTACCCCTTTAACTTTCTGGAGCCAGTTGATATATGAAAAAAAAAGTTTTTTCCTGGAATACCCCTTTAAGACACAATTTAATGTCTGCTGCTTATTCTTTGTGCTGGGTCCACACTCCTGACAACTATATTTCATGTCATGGTATCATCCTGCTTGACGTTAACCTCTTCAGGACGCAGGGCGTACCTGTATGCTCTGGGCCCGGTTCCGATCTATAGCGGGTCGGTCCTGGCGGCTAATGAAAGCCGGGACCCTTGGCTAATAGCGAGCGGCGCTGATCGTTGTGCCACGCGCTACTGACCTTTTAGACGCAGCGTTCAAAGTTGATCACTGCGTCTACAGTAACAAAAATACACTCCTGGCAGCTCAGTTGGGCTGCTCAGTACCATTGAAGTGAAATTGCGATGTGTCGATCAGCTAGAACGCGAGATGAGGGTCCGTTACCTGCCTCCGGTGCATCCGATCAGCGATTGATTGCTCCAAGCCTGAAATCCAGGCTTGAGCAATCGACCGCCAATAACACTGATCATTGCCATGTTAATGCATGGCAGTGATCTGTGTAGAAGATCAGTGCGCGCAGTCTTATAGCCACTAGAGGGAGCTATAACATTGCAAAAAAAAAGTGTGGAAAATAGTTAATAAAGATCATTTAACCCCTTCCCTAATAAAAGTAAGAGTCCCCCCCCCCACACACACACACACGCACACTTTCCCATTTAACCCCTTAAGGACACAGGGCGTATCCATACGCCCTGCGCATTTCAGGCCCCAGCCGATTTCCGGCCCCATGTCGGCGATTGCCGCAGATCGCTGGACAATTCAGTCCAGCAATCTGCGGCGGATTCCGGGTCAATCGGGTCTCCAGTGACCCGATGACCCGGAATTACTGGCTGATCGGGGCCGTCAGAGGTTTCCCGGCCAACCAATCAGGGCGCCTACTGCGGGTGTCACTCCCGCAACCCACTCCGCCCCTCTTCCAGGGACGTGAGCGGGTGCGGGCAGAAGACCCCGGGTGCTGGGGACTCCGATCCCCGGCGTCCCTGTTGGGATCGGGGCCCCAGGAGCAACATGTGCGGCGGCATCATGGAGCAGCAGCAGGAGGTGAGTGACAGCCTCCTGCTGTTGCTTAGCAACAGCTCCCAGCATGCAAAAAGGGCATGCTGGGAGCTGTAGTTATGAAACAGCAGGAGGCAGACCACCACAACTCCCAGCATGCCCTTATGGGCATGCTGGGACTTGTAGTTTTGCAACAGCTGGAGGCACATTTTTCTATGGAAAAGTGTACCTTCAGCTGTTGTATAACTACAACTCCCAGCTTGCACAATCAGCTAAAGTGCATGCTGGGAGTTGTAGTGGTGCATCTGGTGGTTGCATAACTACAACTCCCAGCATGCCCGTTGGCTGTCGGTGACTGCTGAGAGTTGTAGTTTTGCAACAGCTGAAGGCACACTGAGTTAAGTAGCAAACCAGTGTGTCTCCAGCTGTTGCATAACTACAATCCCCAGCATCCCCAGCCAAAGTAGTATGCCTCCGGCTGTTGCTTAACTACAAGACCCAGCATGCCCTTCCACTGTCCGTACATTCTGGGGGTTGTAGCTTTTGCAACAGCTGAAGGCACACTGGTTGCAAAACACTGAGTTTGTTACCAAACTCTGTGTTTCACAACCTGTGTGCCTCCAGCTGTTGCAAAACTACAACACCCAGCATGCACTGATAGACCGTACATGCTGGGAGTTGTAGTTTTGCAACAGCTGGATGTTACTCCCCCCCCCAATGTGAATGTACAGGGTACACTCACATGGGCGGAGGATTACAGTAAGTATCCGGCTGCAAGTTTGAGCTGCGGCAAATTTTCTGCCGTAGCTCAAACTGCCAGCGAGAAACTACTGTGAACCCCCGCCCGTGCGACTGTACCCTAAAAACACTACACTAACACAAAATAAAATAAAAAGTAAAAAACACTACATATGCACATACCCCTACACAGCCCCCCTCCCCAATAAAAATGAAAAACGTCTGGTACGTCACTGTTTCCAAAACGGAGTCTCCAGCGGTTGCAAAACTACAACTCCCAGCATGCACTGATAGACCGTACATGCTGGGAGTTGTAGTTTTGCAACAGCTGGATGTTCCCCCGCCCAATCTGAACGTACAGGGTACACTCACATGGGCGAAGGTTTACAGTAAGTATCCGGCTGTAAGTTTGAGCTGCGGCAAATTTTCTGCCGCAGCTCAAGCTGCCAGCGAGAAACTACTGTGAACCCCCCGCCCGTGTGACTGTACCCTAAAAACACTACACTAAACACAAAATAAAATAAAAAGTAAAAAACACTACATATACACATACCCCTATACAACCCCCCTCCCCTCCTCAATAAAAATGAAAACGTCTGGTACGCCACTGTTTCCAGAACGGAGCCTCCAGCTGTTGCAAAACAACTACTCCCAGTATTGCCAGATAGCCACTGACTGTCCAGGCATGCTGGGAGTTTTACAACAGCTGGAGGCACCCTGTTTGGTAATCACTGACGTAGAATACCCCTATGTCCACCCCTATGCAAGTCCCTAATTTAGGCCTCAAATGCGCATGGCGCTCTCACTTTGGAGCCCTGTCGTATTTCAAGGCAACAGTTAAGGGTCACATATGGGGTATCGCCGTACTCGGGAGAAATTGTGTTACAAATTTTGGGGGGTATTTTCTGCTATTACCCTTTTTAAAAATGTAAAATTTTTGGGAAAACAAGCATTTTAGGTAAAAAAAAATTATTTTTTTTACATATACAAAAGTTATGAAACACCTGTGGGGTATAAAGGTTCACTTAACCCCTTGTTATGTTCCCCGAGGGGTCTAGTTTCCAAAATGGTATGCCATGTGTTTTTTTTTTTTTTTGCTGTCCTGGCACCATAGGGGCTTCCTAAATGCGGCATGCCCCCAGAGCAAAATTTGCTTTCAAAAAGCCAAATGTGACTCCTTCTCTTCTGAGACCTGTAGTGCGCCAGCAGAGCAATTTTCACCCCCATATGGGGTGTTTTCTGAATCGGGAGAAATTGGGCTTCAAATTTTGGGGGGTATTTTCTGCTATTACCCTTTTTAAAAATGTAAAAATTTTGGGAAACCAACCATTTTAGGTAAAAACACTTACTGAATGTCATTTTGAATACTTTGGGGGGTGCAGTTTTTATAATGGGGTCATTTGTGGGGTATTTCTAATATGAAGACCCTTCAAATCCACTTCAAAACTGAACTGGTCCCTGAAAAATAGTGAGTTTGAAAATTTTGTGAAAAATTTCAAAATTGCTGCTGAACTTTGAAGCCCTCTGGTGTCTTCCAAAAGTAAAAACTCATACATTTTATGATGAAAATATAAAGTAGACATATTGTATATGTGAACCCAAAAAAAAATTATTTGGAATATCCATTTTCCTTACAAACAGAGAGCTTCAAAGTTAGAAAAATGCAAAATTTTCATTTTTTTCATCAAATTTTGGGTTAAAAAAAAACTGTGTAAATAAAAATAAACATATGTGGTATCGCCATGTGCGGAAATGTCCAAACTATAAAAATATATCATTATCAAAATATGACAATTTTAAACGTATTCATTTACGTGCATGTAGTTATGATTTTTTCCAGAAGTAGAAGTAGGGGATCATTTTAATCGTATGGACCTACAGAATAAAGAAAAGGTGTCATTTTTTACCGAAAAAATGTCCTGCGCAGAAACGGAGGCCACCAAAAGTTACAAAATGGCAATCTTGTTGCACAATGATTTTTTTTTTCTGTTTCGCCGTGGACTTTTGGGTAAAATGACTAATGTCACTGCAAAGTAGAATTGGTGGCGCAAAACATGAGCCATCATATAGAATTTTAGGTGCAAAATTGAAAGCGTTGTGATTTTTAAAAGGTAAGGAGGAAAAAATGAGTCCTTAAAGGGGTACTCCACCCCTAGACATCTTATCCCCTTTCCAAAGGATAGGGGATAAGATGTCAGATCGCTGCGGTCCCGCTGCTGGGGACCCCCGGGATCCCCGCTGCGGCACTGCGCTATCATTACAGCACAGAGCGAGTTCGCTCTGTGCGTAATGATGGGCAATACAGGGGACGGACCATCGTTACGTCACGGCTCCGCCCCTCGTGATGTCACGGCCCGCCCCTTACAATACAAGTCTATGGCAGGGGGCGTGGCGGTCATCACGCCCCCTGCCATAGACTTGCATTAAGGGAACGGGCCGTGATGTCACGAGGGGCGGAGCCATGACATCACGCTGCTCCGTCCCCTGTATCGCCCGTCATTACGCACAGAGCAAACTCGCTCTGTGCTGTAATGATAGCGCAGTGCCGCAGCGGGGATCCCGGGGGTCCCCAGCAGCAGGACCGCAGCGATCTGACATCTTATCCCCTATCCTTTGTATAGGGCATAAGATGTCTAGGGCCGGAGTACCCCTTTAAGGGGTTAATGCATATTGTCTCGCATATGTGGTAGAAACCTGTTGAGACAGATATTCACTATGGGTGTGATCTCTAAGACAATGTTATCCTCACTATCCCGTGTTTGCTGTTACGTTTGCTTTAGAAATCTTTTCCGCTGTTATATCATAGCACATACAATGGAGCAAATACAACATTGTACTTGGTTGCACAGGTTAAGGTTTCATATTCTTTTGCTGCATAGTAAATTACTAAGAATTTATCAATCTGTTCAGCCGAATATTCATTATGGGTACTGTCGCTGACAAATACCATGTACACACCATCCTGCATTTGTTATGTGTTATGTTGTTGTTGTTTCAGTTTACCTTTTAATAAATGAAATAATAGCAGGCACAATGGAGCAGATACAACATGGTACTTGCACTGGTTAGAGTCCCATGATCCTTTGCTGCATAGTAACTATTTAACTACAGTGATCGCTCAACTTACAATGGCCTCAACATACAATAGTTTCAACATACAATTTTTTTTTCTGGAACATCGTAACTTGAAACCAGACTCAACAAACAATGCTACGGACAGTCCAGATCTGTGAGACATTTCACAACTGGAGGAACCGACCAATGAGAATGGGCATTTTACTGGTAAAACCCCTGTATTACTGAAGTGTATGCACTGACTGGTGTCTGGTAGCGCCCCCTACAGTACAGGGAGGTATTACATGTTCTGTACTCTTTACCTGTATTACTGAAGTGTATACACTGACTGGTGTCTGGTAGAGCCCCCTACAGTACAGGGAGGTATTACATGTTCTGTACTCTTTACCTGTATTACTGAAGTGTATACACTGACTGGTGTCTGGTAGCGCCCCCTTCAGTACAGGGAGGTATTACATATTCTGTACTCTTTATCTGTATTACTGAAGTGTATACAATGACTGGTGTCTGGTAGCGCCCCCTACAGTACAGGGAGGTATTACATATTCTGTACTCTTTATCCGTATTACTGAAGTGTATGCACTGACTGGTGTCTGATAGCGCCCCCTAGAGTACAGGGAGGTATTACATGTTCTGTACTACTCTTTACCTGTATTACTGAAGTGTATGCACTGAATAGTGTCTGGTAGCGCCCACTACAGTACAGGGAGGTATTACATGTTCTGTACTCTTTACCTGTATTACTGAAGTGTATGCACTGACTGGTGTCTGGTAGCGCCCCCTACAGTACAGGGAGGTATTACATGTTCTGTACTCTTTACCTGTATTACTGAAGTGTATACACTGACTGGTGTCTGGTAGAGCCCCCTACAGTACAGGGAGGTATTACATGTTCTGTACTCTTTACCTGTATTACTGAAGTGTATACACTGACTGGTGTCTGGTAGCGCCCCCTTCAGTACAGGGAGGTATTACATATTCTGTACTCTTTATCTGTATTACTGAAGTGTATACAATGACTGGTGTCTGGTAGCGCCCCCTACAGTACAGGGAGGTATTACATATTCTGTACTCTTTATCCGTATTACTGAAGTGTATGCACTGACTGGTGTCTGATAGCGCCCCCTAGAGTACAGGGAAGTATTACATGTTCTGTACTACTCTTTACCTGTATTACTGAAGTGTATGCACTGAATAGTGTCTGGTAGCGTCCCCTACAGTACAGGGAGGTATTACATGTTCTGTACTCTTTATCCCTATTACTGAAGTGTATGCACTGACTGGTGTCTGGTAGCACCCCCTACAGTACAGGGAGGTATTACATGTTCTGTACTCTTTACCTGTATTACTGAAGTGTATGCACTGACTGGTGTCTGGTAGCGCCCCCTACAGTACAGGGAGGTATTACATGTTCTGTACTCTTTACCTGTATTACTGAAGTGTATGCACTGACATGTGTCTGGTAGTGCCCCCTACAGTACAGGGAGTTATTACATGTTCTGCACTATTAACCTGTATTACTGAAGTGCATGCACTGACTGGTGTCTGGTAGCGCCCCCTACAGTACAGGGAGTTATTACATGTTCTGTACTCTTTACCTGTATTACTGAAGTGTATGCACTGACTGGTGTCTGGTAGCGCTCCCTACAGTACAGGGAGGTATTACATGTTCTGTACTCTTTACCTGTATTACTGAAGTGTATACAATGACTGGTGTCTGGTAGCGCCCCCTTCAGTTCAGGGAGGTATTACATGTTCTGAACTCTTTACCTGTATTACTGAAGTGTATGCACTGACTGGTGTCTGGTAGCGCCCCCTACAGTACAGGGAGGTATTACATGTTCTGTACTCTTTTCCTGTATTACTGAAGTGCATTCACTGACTGGTGTCTGGTAGCACCCCCTACAGTACAGGGAAGTATTACATGTTCTGTACTCTTTACCTGTATTACTGAAGTGTATGCACTGACTGGTGTCTGGTAATGCCCCCTACAGTACAGGGAAGTATTACATGTTCTGTA
This sequence comes from Hyla sarda, assembly GCF_029499605.1. Taxonomy (NCBI): domain Eukaryota; kingdom Metazoa; phylum Chordata; class Amphibia; order Anura; family Hylidae; genus Hyla; species Hyla sarda. The sequence goes on along the minus strand of NC_079193.1, from coordinate 7,701,244 downwards.
CTCTTTACCTGTATTACTGAAGTGTATGCACTGACTTGTGTCTGGTAGCGCCCCATACTGTACAGGGAGGTATTACATGTTCTGTACTCTTTACCTGTATTGCTGAAGTGCCTGCACTGACCGGCTGTCTGGTAGCTCCCCCTACAGTACAGGGAGGTATTACATGTTCTGTACTCTTTACCTGTATTACTGAAGTGTATGCACTGACATGTGTCTGGTAGTGCCCCCTACAGTACAGGGAGTTATTACATGTTCTGCACTATTAACCTGTATTACTGAAGTGCATGCACTGATTGGTGTCTGGTAGCGCTCCCTACAGTACAGGGAGGTATTACATGTTCTGTACTCTTTACCTGTATTACTGAAGTGTATACACTGACTGGTGTCTGGTAGCGCCCCCTTCAGTTCAGGGAGGTATTACATGTTCTGTACTCTTTACCTGTATTACTGAAGTGTATGCACTGACTGGTGTCTGGTAGCGCCCCCTACAGTACTGGGAGGTATTACATGTTCTGTTCTCTTTACCTGTATTACTGAAGTGCATTCACTGACTGGTGTCTGGTAGCGCCCCCTACAGTACAGGGAGGTATTACATGTTCTGTACTCTTTACCTGTATTACTGAAGTGTATGCACTGACTGGTGTCTGGTAGCGCCCCCTACAGTACAGGGAGGTATTACATGTTCTCTACTCTTTACCTGTATTACTGAAGTGTATACAATGACTGGTGTCTGGTAGCGCCCCCTACAGTACAGGGAAGTATTACATGTTCTGTACTCTTTACCTGTATTACTGAAGTGTATGCACTGACTGGTGTCTGGTAGCGCCCCATACAGTACAGGGAGGTATTACATGTTCTGTACTCTTTACCTGTATTACTTAAGTGTATGTACTGACTGGCTGTCTGGTAGCGCCCCCTACAGTACAGGGAGGTCTTACATGTTCTGTACTCTTTACCTGTATTACTGAAGTGCATTTACTGACTGGTGTCTGGTAGCGCCCCCTACAGTACAGGAAGGTATTACATGTTCTGTACTCTTTACCTGTATTACTGAAGTGTATGCACTGACTGGTGTCTGGTAGCGCCTCCTACAGTACAGGGAGGTATTACATATTCTGTACTCTTTATCTGTATTACTGTAGTGTATGCACTGACTGGTGTCTGGTAGCGCCCCCTACAGTACAGGGAGGTATTACATGTTCTCTACTCTTTACCTGTATTACTGAAGTGTATACAATGACTGGTGTCTGGTAGCGCCCCCTACAGTACAGGGAAGTATTACATGTTCTGTACTCTTTACCTGTATTACTGAAGTGTATGCACTGACTGGTGTCTGGTAGCGCCCCATACAGTACAGGGAGGTATTACATGTTCTGTACTCTTTACCTGTATTACTTAAGTGTATGTACTGACTGGCTGTCTGGTAGCGCCCCCTACAGTACAGGGAGGTCTTACATGTTCTGTACTCTTTACCTGTATTACTGAAGTGCATTTACTGACTGGTGTCTGGTAGCGCCCCCTACAGTACAGGAAGGTATTACATGTTCTGTACTCTTTACCTGTATTACTGAAGTGTATGCACTGACTGGTGTCTGGTAGCGCCTCCTACAGTACAGGGAGGTATTACATATTCTGTACTCTTTATCTGTATTACTGTAGTGTATGCACTGACTGATGTCTGGTAGCGCCCCCTACAGTACAGGGAAGTATTACATGTTCTGTACTCTTTACCTGTATTACTGAAGTGTATGCACTGACTGGTGTCTGGTAGCGCCCCCTACAGTACTGGGAGGTATTACATGTTCTGTTCTCTTTACCTGTATTACTGAAGTGCATTCACTGACTGGTGTCTGGTAGCGCCCCCTACAGTACAGGGAGGTATTACATGTTCTGTACTCTTTACCTGTATTACTGAAGTGTATGCACTGACTGGTGTCTGGTAGCGCCCCCTACAGTACAGGGAGGTATTACATGTTCTGTACTCTTTACCTGTATTACTGAAGTGTATGCACTGACCGACTGTCTGGTAGCGCCCCCTACAGTACAGGGAGGAACTACATGTTCTGTACTACTCCTTACCTGTGCCAGGGTTAGCTGCTCCTTGGGACACCAAGTAAGGGCGGCTCTATTTGGGACACTGTGTACTGTATAGGACCCTGAAGAAGCTCCTGTCCTCTACATAAACCATTGTTTCCCAACCAGGGTGCCTTAAGCTGTTGCAAAACTACAACTCCCAGCATGCCCGGACAGCCAACGGCTCTCCGGTCATGCTGGGAGTTGTATTTTTGCAACAGCTGGAGGCACCCTGGTTGGGAAACACTGACATAGACAGAGATTACAGCCCCCAGCAGATCTTTCTTACTTTTATATATAAGGACTTGTTATATCTCTATTAGTTATCTACTTATTTTTCTTAATCCTCACTTTTTCCTATTTTTGGATGACATTTTGGGGGCTTCAGAACCAATTACCAGGTTTCCATAGAGTTATGGTCTCAACATACGATGGTTTCAACATACAATGGTTGTCCTGGAACCAATTAATATTGTAACTTGAGGGACCACTGAATTTTACTATATAAACTATTTAACAATTTTGTCTTTCTGTATACAAATGGAATATATATATATATATATAGCCCACATTAGGGGTTAAATTACTGACGTGCCGCTGTTCTGAGGGCGTTTTTCTGCTCGTGTTTCATTTGTTGTCACTTTAGCACACACTGGCTGCAGACATATATGCCCTTATACTGTATTTTATCCGCAGTGACTTATGATTAAGTGGTCCGCCATGAAACATGTCAATTTCTTTGTGTTCCTGTCTTAAGACTGTTTGTATGTTCATTTGCACTTTTATATGGATTACATAAAGCTTTAGATTTTATGGCACCCTTTGATTGCTGGAGGCTTTTTCTATTGTTTGCAGCCGCTGCACTTATGGAAAATCCTTCACTCCTAGACTCCTCTCCTCCTATGGTGAGCCTCATCTACAACAGGGAGGACATGTCCGTCCAGGACTGCCGCAGGCTCAGGGGTCAAGTCCTGGGGAAAAAAGTGTGGGAACTCACACTAGATTTCCACTTAAAGGGGTACTAGACATCCCATCGCTGGGGACCCCCACGTTCTCCCTGCTGCTCCCAGTGTTTGTTTAGAGCGTTGGGTGCAGCGACAAAGGCTCATGACGTCACAGTAATGCCCCCTCAATGCAAGTCTATGGGAGGGGGCGTGACGGCCGTTACGCCCCCTCCCATAGACATGCATTGAGGGGGCATTACTGTGACGTCACGAGCCTCTGCACTGCATCACCAGTCATCCGGCACGGAGCGAAGTTCGCTCCGTGCACCGGATGTCTGGGGTGCCGCAGCCGAGTCCCCCGCGATCAGACATCTTACTTCCTATCCTATGGATAGGGGATAACCTGTCTAGGGGCGGAGTAACCCTTTAAGGGCTAGTCCTCCAGGACTCCTGCTAATGGGAACTGCTGTGGAGAAAGTGCAGGAACTCCGTTCCCATGAGTTCCTGCAGGACTTGAGCCCTGCGCAGGCTGGTCCACAGCCGGGTTAGAGACTATTCCATCTTGGACTGTCCGGACAGTGATGAAGAAGAGGATTAACGCCCCTCTGCTTCCCCTACCTCCCCATACATTTGCCCAGTAGTTTGACCTTGTGATCCGCCCTCCCCCCTACCCCATTGATCCCACGCCCTTCCCCGATCACAGACTGTAATATGTTTTTGTTTTTCGACTTTGTTTCTTCGATAGTGAGTGATGAAGCGGAGTGTTAGCGTAGCATGTGGTGCGGTGTAAAGCTTAGGGAACCTGTGCTGTATACTGTATTGTCATGCTTTGTGTGATTGTAATTTATTATACGACTTGTAATGACGACTGAATGATGAATAAAGCTCTTTCAATTCCTATGGTGAGCTGATTGTTTGCCTTTGTTTTCAGAAATCACTGGAGGAAGCCGCTCCTCAATAACATAAGAATGACTGCACAAATCACTGTCTCTGACGAGCTCCTTTGTTCTTTCCTGAAATACTCTGTGCTGCTTGGGAACCCTGCTCCTTCCTCAGGTACTCTCCCACAAGATCAACTCTCCCCCTCCTGAAATACTCTGCACTGCTGGGATCTTTCTTTTTCCCCTAGACAGTATGGTGCTATATAGCAGTATTACACACTGGATGACAATGGGTTTTTGTTTCAAAATTTTTATTGAAAGTTTTAAACAATAAGTCGGTTACATGAAATAATTAACAAAAAATACTTTCATGCAATATGAAGTGTTACCTACAAATTATATAATAATAAGCATAATAATAGTGATCATCATAATAATAATAAAGCTTCCGAACATGTGATCTGATTTTAGTAGAAAATAAACAGAGCGAGGCTGAGATGTGAGATAACTAACAAGGCGATGGTTATAGATCCTGGAGAACAATCGGCCTGATAGATGCTGCACGAGCTCTCATGGTGTGGACACATTTTTAAGCGATTTTTGGGCGCTGAGATGAACTGTTTTTCTTTTTCTATATATCATTTACTGCAGGTACAATAGTTGGTCACAGGATCTCCATTACAATATTCATGAAGGATAATTCCAGGACCAGCACTGCACACAACAGAAGTCACCAGAAACTTCATACTTGTGGCTTCCATTGCAGCTGCATCGAAATTCCTCACATGTTCCTTAACAATCTTTGATATCCCCTTCTCTTCAAACCATTCTTTGGTTTCCCCATCACTGGAGATCTCCTGATAATCCCATGGTTCCTTATAAAGCCAGGACTCTAAGTGTGAGAGATACAAGTCCTTATTCCCCAGGGAAAAGTTAAAGCACCATGTACTATCATAGTTTGGGTCATAAATTTCTTTAATTAGTTCTCTTTGCTCGGTCACCAGCCTGTATTTGGTCACTTTGGTGAATATTGAATGGACATAATCCATTTCCGTCCATCTTCTGTGCAGAAATGTTCTGATCTTCTGGTCGCTGAATGGAGATTTTTCTTTCCCAGTGAGAAATTCCTCCAGACTAGACTCTTCCATATACTCACCACGTACAGAGGACAGAACTTGGGACAACTTTTTCTGGAACATAATCCTAAAGTGTTGGAAATGTTTTTTGAACTGTCTGATTTTGTTAGCGAGAGCTGGGAAAGTCATGGCAGCCGGATGTCCCATCATATCATTGCACTCCATGATGACTTCTGACATTTCCTGCATCATCTCCTCGGCTGTGAACACCAGATGATCACTTATCTCTTGGACCAGACGGGCAGCACTGGAGTCCAAATCTTTCAAGGGGTGCAGCCAGATTTTTAAAGGCACAGCCTCGGATCCACTCCTACCAATCCGGTTTGGAAAGCATTGATTTTCAGGGGTACAGATTTTGGCATAGATTTCCACTGCTTCCTCATAAGTAGTCGGGTTTCTTTCGAGAGCGATGTGCCCATAAAACTTACAGCTGATTTGACTGGCTACTTCTCTCTCGGTGTCATTCACATTCACGTCTCCTCTTAGTTCTCCTATCTTCATCACCATTCCTTCAAGTTTTCCTTGAACATCTTTAACTTCTTCAGAGTTGGTAACTTTCTGGTCAAATATGAAGAATGCCTGGGCACCATATAAGATACCAGTCACCACATGGGTTGCTATCTTTTTGCTAAACACTTCTTTGTAGGTGATGTTCTTGTAGGAGAGATGTTTCATAGACAATTGGTCAAACCTGGTGGTCCTCTTGTACTTCAGTGTGACTCTGGCTTGTTTCTTTGATTCCTTTGTATCATTCAAGAATTTTCCAGATCCACCGACATTGACCATGCCGCTCAACACACTGATCTTTAATTCTCCAGAGAGATCCAGAGCAGACGACTTATCATAGAAGGAGTCGGAGGTCAGAACTTCAAAGTCTGTGCTATTCTGAGACTGTACAGAAATAGTGGAAATATTTATGTTCAGATCCTCATTGTTCCATAGAGTGATGCCTGAGACATAAAGAGAAAACATTGAACATTATATATTACTTAGGGGAGAGGAGACTGTATGATGACTCTCTGTGCACTACTATGAAATAACTATTAAACTCCACTGCTGGGACCCTCAACTATTATCTGTAATCTGTGGGGGACTCCTGCAGCAAATGCTCAATTCCCCAGCACCGCCACCAGTGGTGAAATAAAGTATTACACAATTCCTTACTTTCTGATTGGTTGGAGGTGGTGGTGTGGTGGTGGTTGGAGGTGGTGGTGTGGTGGTGGGTGGTGTGGTGGTGGTTAGTGGTAGTGGTGGTGGGGGGGAAGGGGTGGGGGTGAATCTAACATCTGGGACCCCTGCCAATCCTAAGAAAAAAAAACACAACACTAGTTTAGCACCTTGGCTCCTTCACAGTTTCCCCTGAACATGACGCTCCACAGCCCCATCCATATACTCCAACTTCTCCTTTCTAAGGGTTTAGGCGAATCAGCAGACCATAACCAACCAAGAAGTCATAGGAAATCCTAGTTATATATAAGCCATCACTCTCTGGGATGGGAATGACAATATATATTGCTTATAGAGATACCTGGAATAATCTTCTCTTCACGAGCATCATACAACATCCCAAGGGTGAAGGGACGTCCTAGAGATGGGATTTCCAAAGTCATTCTGACCAATGTCCTTAATTCACCTGTAATATAATGAAGAGAAACACGAGTTTATAATTTTAGTAGGAACTAGAGCATTGCAGCATAACATAAATATATATGAGGTTTGTCACATCTCATATCTGCAAGGGATCTTAGAGTGATCTTAGGGAGTATGACCCCTTGGAATGTCATTTATCACTTTACAAGAAGACAGAAAAATGTGTAACTTTGTAATAATGTTACATCATATTGTTAACTAGTCCTAATCCTTGTTAAAGTTTGTATTATTAAAAACTACAATTACAATTCTTTAGGTCAAGGGTACTCAACTATTTTTAGTGAGGGTCCGCTTATTCAGGTCTACCATCCGGTAAAGGTCCGAGCTGAATGCTAAGGCCTGGTTCACACCTAGCTACCTCAGTACCATGACGGAAATAGCAAACAAGTGACTGAAGTGTGGAGGATATATGACCTGAATAGAATACTACCACACACTGTAACCTCTGAATATAATACTGCCGCGCACTGGACCCCTGAATATAATACTGCCACACACTGTACCCCTGAATATAATACTACCACACACTGTGCCCCTGAATATAATACTACCACACACTGTACTCCTGAATATAATACTACCACACACTGTACCCCTGAATATAATACTACCACACACTGTACCCCTGAATATAATACTACCACACACTGTACCCCTGAATATAATACTACCACACACTGTACCCTATGAATATAATACTGCCACACACTGTACCCCTGAATATAATACTACCACACACTGTACCCCTGAATATAATACTACCACACACTGTACTCCTGAATATAATACTACCACACACTGTACCCCTGAATATAATACTGCCGCACACTGTACCCCTGAATATACTACAACACACTGTACCCCTGAATATAATACTACCACACACTGTACCACTGAATATAATACTGCCGCACACTGTACCCCTGAATATAATACTGCCTCACACTGTACCCCTGATTATAATACTGCAGCACACTGTACCCTGAATATAATACTGCCACACATTGTACCCCTGATTATAATACTGAAGCACACTGTACCCCTGATTATAATACTGCAGCACACTGTACCCTGACTATAATACTGCCACACATTGTACCCCTGATTATAATACTGAAGCACACTGTACCCCTGATTATAATACTGCAGCACAACTGCTGTACCCCTGAATATAATACTGCCAAACACTGTACCCAATTATAATACTGCAGCACACTGTACCCCTGAATATAATACTGCCACACGCCGTACCATCTGAATATAATACTGCCACACACTGTACCCTTGAATATAATACTGCCGCACACTGTATCCCTGAATATAATACTGCCGCACACTGTACCCCTGAATATAATACTGCCGCACACTGTACCCTCTGAATATAATACTGCCGCACACTGTACCTCTGAATATAATACTGCTGCACTCTGTACCCTCTGAATATAATACTACCACACACTATACCCTCCGAATATAATACTGCAGCATACTCTACCTCTGAATATAATAATGCCACACACTGGGCCCCTGGTATTTTACTGCCACACACTGGGCCCCTGGTATTTTATTGCCACACACAGTACCCCCTGAATATAATACTACCACACACTATACCCCCTGAATATAATACCGCTACACACTGCCCCCTGAATATAATACTGCCACACATTGTGCCCCTGAATATAGAACTGCCACACACTGTGCCCCTGGTATATTACTGCCACATACTATGCCCCTGGTATATTACTGCCACACACTGTTTCCCTGCAATATTACTGCCACATGCTATACCCCTGCAATATTACTGCCACACACTATGCCCCAAATACATTTTCGACAAACACTGTGCCTTGTACCTACTAATTGTACCTTTGTGTCTCTTAAACAATGAGTGATGCCACTGTGCCCACAGAATGAATGACGCCACTGTGCCTACACAATTAATGATGCCACTGTGCCCAGAATTAATTATGCTACTGTACTCCAGAATTAATGATGCCGCTGTGTTCACAGAATTAATGATGCCACTGTGCCCCAGAATTAATGATGCCGCTGTGCCCACAGAATTAATGATGCCACTGTGCCCCAGAATTAATGATGCTGCTGTGCCCCAGAATTAATGATGCCGCTGTGCCCACAGAATTAATGATGCCACTGTGCCCCAGAATTAATTATGCCACTGTGCCCCAGAATTAATGATGCCACTGTACTCACAGAATTATTGATGCCACAGTGCCCACAGAATTAAGGATGCCACTGTGCCCAAAGAATTAAGGATGCCACTGTGCCCACAGAATTAGTGATGCCACTGTGCCCACAGAATTAATGCTACTGTGCTCACAGAATTAATGATGCCACTGTGCCCACAGAATTAAGGATGCCACTGTGCCCAAAGAATTAATGATGCCACTGGGCCCCACAAAGTTAAAGTTGCCACTGTGCCCACAGAATTAAGGATGCCACTGTGCCCACAGAATCAATGATGCCACTGGGCCCCACAGAATTAAGGATGCCACTGTGCCCACAGAATTAAGGATGCCACTGGGTCCCACAGAATTAAGGATGCCACTGTGCCCACAAAATTAAGGATGCCACTGGGCCCACAGAATTAAAGTTGCCACTGGGCCCCAGAGAATTAATGATAACACTGTGCCCACAGAATTAATGATAACACTGTGCCCACAAAATTAATGATGCCACTGTGCCCCAGAATTAATGATGCCACTGTGCCCCAGAATTAATGATGCCACTGTACTCACAGAATTATTGATGCCACTGTGCCCAAAGAATTAAGGATGCCACTGTGCCCACAGAATTAGTGATGCCACTGTGCCCACAGAATTAATGCTACTGTGCTCACAGAATTAATGATGCCACTGTGCCCACAGAATTAAGGATGCCACTGTGCCCAAAGAATTAATGATGCCACTGGGCCCCACAAAGTTAAAGTTGCCACTGTGCCCACAGAATTAAGGATGCCACTGTGCCCACAGAATCAATGATGCCACTGTGCCCACAGAATTAAGGATGCCACTGGGCCCCACAGAATTAAGGATGCCACTGGGCCCACAGAATTAAGGATGCCACTGGGCCCCACAGAATTAAGGATGCCACTGTGCCCACAAAATTAAGGATGCCACTGGGCCCACAGAATTAAAGTTGCCACTGGGCCCCAGAGAATTAATGATAACACTGTGCCCACAGAATTAATGATAACACTGTGCCCACAGAATTAAGAATGCCACCTTGCCTCCATATAAACTGTGCCGCCACAGGAACTTTGCCACTGTGACTCTCCAGCTGTTGCAAACTACAACTCCCATCATGCACGGATAGAAGGTCATGATGGGAGCTGTAGTTCTACAATAACTGGAGAGTCACAGGTGGGGGAACACAAATTTGGCTCCCTGTCCCAGGTTCTGCGCTGCTCCGCTGCTCTGGCATCTTCTTGTCAGCAAAGAGGAAGGTGATCCAGCTCCCAGTCAGGTAAAATAATGAAGCTTTATTCAAACATGGTCAAAATCCAAGTAGTATGAAAATGGTAAGAACACAAAGGAAAACGCACCAACGCGTTTCGACCTGCTAGCAAGTCTTAATCATGGTTGATTACCGCACCTGGGGACACAACTCCAGAGTTCTGTCCGTTCACTTCCACGAGGAGGGCTGTGCTGGCGTCTACTAAAGGCTGACATACTGATGAGCTGAACTACAGTTTTTTCCCTTATCTTCTTGTCAGGCCTGTCCAGAGCTGATGATGCAGGCAGCGCCAAATGCGCCGCCTGCATCACAGGAGAAGCATGGCCGTGCAGGAACACAGCATTCCCTCGCTTCGGGCTGCGGCTGTTCATTTGTAGCAGTGTCTTACAGACAGCACTACAAATGAATAAGGGGAGATTCGGGGGGCGGCTTGGATGACTGGCAGCCGTGGTCTGGAGCTGCTTTAGGTGTTAGAGCTGAGAACTCCCAGTATTCCTTGCTAAGAGGTAGTTCTATCTGTTCCTACATCATTTATCAGAAAAAATGGAGGCAGCACTATCTGAGGGAGGGAGGAGGAAGGTGGTAGCACTATCAGTGCCTATATGATGTATAGGATAAGACTGGGTTCTATCTTTGGGTACATAATTGGCAGTGAGACAAGAAAGCAGTGTTATTTGTTCCTACACCATTTCCAGGAAGAAAAAGGGAGAAAGCACTATCTGTACCTACATCTGTTATTGAGAGAGAAAAGTATTTATTATTATTTATTATTATTTATATATACCTACACCATTTACAGGGAGAGACATAAGAGCAGAAGTATCTAAGCATTTATCATTTGTGGGGAGAAACATGAATTCAGTACAATTTATCCTTTACAGAAAGGTACCGGGTGGCAGAACTATCTGTGCCTACATCATTTACCAGAGGCAGTACTATCTGTGCCTACATCATTTACCAGAGGCAGTACTATCTGTATCTGCATCATTTACCGGAGGCAGTACTATCTGTATCTACATCATTTACCAGAGGCAGTACTATCTGTATCTGCATCATTTACCGGAGGCAGTACTATCTGTATCTACATCATTTAACAGAGGCAGTACTATCTGTATCTACATCATTTACCAGAGGCAGTACTATCTGTATCTGCATCATTTACCGGAGGCAGTACTATCTGTATCTACATCATTTAACAGAGGCAGTACTATCTGTATCTACATCATTTACCAGAGGCAGTACTATCTGTATCTACATCATTTACCAGAGGCAGTACTATCTGTATCTACATCATTTCCAGGAAGAAAAAGGGAGAAAGCACTATCTGTACCTACATCTGTTACTGAGAGAGAAAAGTTTTTATTTATTATTATTTATAAAAAAAATTAAAAGAAACTCCAATGGCGCAGCACTCAAAAAAAATAATAAGGTGCATTTATTCAAGACATGTCTCTACACAGCAACGTTTCTGCTCCTATGGAGTCATTTTCCAGCTTGACATGTGTTGAATAAATGCATCTTAGTTTTTTTGGAGTGCTGCGCCATTGGAGTTTTTTTTATCTGGATGAACACTGATCAGGTTTGGTGCTGGCACCACAGCTTTATAGGATTGAGCAGTGCTGCAGCTTTTCCTCTCTTTTTCTATTATTATTTATATATACCTACACCATTTACAGGGAGAGACATAAGAGCAGAAGTATCTGAGCATTTATTATTTGTGGGAAGAAACATGATTTCAGTACAATTTCTCCTTTACAGAAAGGTACCGGGTGGCAGAACTATCTGTGCCTACATCATTTACCAGAGGCAGTACTATCTGTATCTACATCATTTACCAGAGGCAGTACTATCTGTGCCTACATCATTTACCAGAGGCAGTACTATCTGTATCTACATCATTTACCAGAGGCAGTACTATCTGTGCCTACATCATTTACCGAAGGCAGTACTATCTGTGCCTACATCATTTACCGAAAGCTGTACTATCTGTGTCTACATTATTAATCAGAGGCAGTCTTATCTATGCCTACATCACTTACCGGAGGCAGTACTATCCGTGCCTACATCATTTACTAGAGGCAGTACTATCTGTGCCTACATCATTTACTGGAGGCAGTACTATCTGTGCCTACATCATTTACTGGAGGCTGTACTATCTGTGCCTACATCATTAACTGGAGGCAGTACTATCTGTGCCTACATAATTTACTAGAGGCAGTACTATCTGTGTCTACATCATTAACCAGAGGCAGTCTTATCTGTGACTACATCATTTACCGGAGGCAGTAGTATCTGGGCCTACATAATTTACTGGAGGCAGTACCTACATCAGTGGCGTTGCTAGGGCTGGTGTCACCCGGTGCAGAAGAAAATGGTGTCACCCCCAACATAACTAGATCTACTCTGACTATGTTATTAGTTTTACCTTTGCTATGTTTGTTCATCTGAGTTTTAACCATGGTTATTATGCCTGTTTATGATAGAGTTCAGTCTGCTTGGTTTTTAGTACATCTGTTGGTTTTTAGGACTGTGTATGTCCGTTCTGCTTTAGAACCTTGTTATATCTCAGTCTGTGTTCCCACTGTGAGTCTTGCTTGTACCCGTGCTTTGTATTTAGTATTCCTGTTCATAGTTCTGACCCGTATTCCTCCATGTCTGGAGTTTGGTTTTGTAATATTCCTGTTTTGTATCCTGACCTGTATTCCTCCATGTTTTGGAGTTTGGTTTTGTGGAGTCTGTTCAGACTCATCTGGTTCTCAGTTTAGTGTTCCGTGTATTATATTTCTGTTTCCTTCTAGGCCAGTATCCTGATCACACAGTGGAGTGTGCCCCGCTGGCTAGAAGTCTATATGGTGTTTGCATTGATGTCCCTCCATGTTTGGAGTGTGGAGTCTAGTTTGTTTTTTGTTCAGTGTCCAGTGTGAACAGTGCTCTATGTCTCCTGACCTGTTCAGTGTTTTACATTCAGTTAACCTGTTCATCCCCTGCATCTCCTGGTTTCTGCTGTATACTTATTCCATATCTAGTCTTTATTCATATCTTCCGTTTATCTTGATTCCGGTTTCTGAACTGTATGTTAGAACGCTATATTCTGCCTTGTTTGTATATTTATATCCTTTCTGGTTTATCTGGTTGTTTGGTTGTTTTCCTGTTATGTTTCTGGCCTGTCCCCGACAATGTACAGTATTATTTGTGTACCTTTATGCCCATGCACTTTACTGCACGTAGGGACTGGCACCTTGGTTGTCGATCCGCCGTTTAGGGCAGATGGGCAAGTAGGCAGGGAGAGTGTTTCTAGGGACAGCTTAGGGCTCACTCTTCCTGTCCATCCCCGGTCATGACAAATTCAAAGTTAATGCTTTTAAAAAAGAAGGTTTATTTTAATCTTAACTGAATAAATAAAAATGTAATAACACTAAATTAACACCTTAACTACCATGAACGTATATTCACGTTCGTGGCCGGCCCTTGTAATGTGAAGCGCGCTTCCTATCTGCTGGGTCCCGGTTGCTATCAGCAACCAGGACCCGCAACTAATAGTGGACATCGACGATCAGGTTGATGTACGGTATTAATCCTTTAGACGCCATGATCAAACTTGATCGTGGCGGTGGTCACGTGACGGGAGGATGTGATCCCGTCGGCTCTGAGCGCTCCAGGAACTCTCTCCCTCCTCTGAAGTCCTGAAAACTGTCCCTAAACCCCAGCCTCTGGGCCGTGATCAGATGAAGGAATGTGCCTACCGGAGCCCTGGGGTTCCCTTGCCTCAGAGTCTTTGTTTGGAGATGGGGTGGTCCCGGTTGCCATACCGGTTGCTATGTCCGGCTTCGGAGATGTGGAGGTGAGGCGGTGTGCCTGGGGGGGATGAGACCCGGCCGGGAGGCGGGGGCTTGAAAAAGAACACGTGATCGAAGCACGGTGTGAGCTGGAAGGTCCGGTGACCATGCCTTAAGCGCCGCTGCAGAGAAACAACGCGCCGGCAGGTTGAAGGAGAGGGCCGGCGTCGGTGGAGGGGAGCCTGGATGCCAGCTGGGCGACTCCGTGAAGCTGGTGAGATGAACAATATCACCCCCCCATATGTGCTTTCAGGCTGGGTCTTTGGCGCATTAGTGCCCCATAGGCAAATGTGCACTATGAAAGGAGGAGGACTGAGGCTGTGTGAAGCTAGAGACTGTGTTTTTAATGGTGCCCCTTAAATCTCAGCTTTGTGATTGTGGAATGGAAGATGGGTAGCCCTGTACTGAAAATATGGTTTTATGTATATGATTTCACAGGACCTCATAAGACTTCTAGAACACCCTCCACTAACTTCTGAAGGTAATCACTGGTGTGATGTGCCTGAGTGTCCTTTAATCCGAGGGTCCGTGTTATTGTTTTGTTATTTTCATCCACAAATCTAACATTAATAGCGAAATAATTGACTCTGTGATGTGTGCATGCATCCATTTTAAGGAAGACAAAACATCCTTTCAGAACTTTCTGTAGTTCTTCCTTTTTACATTTGGCCTCCTCAATTATAAGTTTCCTTATACTTTCTCTTTCCAGAGAAACACCAAGTTTTTTTGCCATTTCTCCATTTAGGCCTTAAAAGGCTGTCTGTGAAAAGAAGGATAGTGGTACACTAATTTCAATAGAAATTTAGTCTGAGTCGATGCATTGTTTGCCGACTCCGACTCTGACTCCAGGTACCCAAAATTTCCTCCGACTCCTCGACTCCAACACACTCAATAGGAACCAATGAAAAATAGACCACAGAACTGTAAGTCACTAAGGAGGGGAGAGTGGCTTTGTTGTGAAGGGATAATATGAAAGGATAAAATAGGCCGACTGGCCATAAGAGGAAAAGTTATGCTTTGTTGTGTGCTCTTCATAATGACATGCATTGTCTTGTAGGACTTTGCAGTGAACGGGGGGACCAGCGTATAGAAGGGAATTATAGTAAAGCCTCAAACCGTAAGTGTGTACTGTAAAGTTGTGGCAAGAAATTTTCATAAGCTTCAATGTACCCCAGGGCCCGATAAGACTGTTATGCATCTTTACTTTGCTCCTGGTATAGGTATCTTCCCCGGACGTGAGAACTAAGACTGGTAAGTAAGTTAATGGCCCCTAAGATCCAGCCAAGGAGATCAGGTGGAAATGCTACGGGGGAAGCAGGGAAATTGGATACATTTTTTAAATCCCCTAAAGACGTAATTAAGACAAGGACCCAAAGACATGGAGAGAGTATGAACGTCTCTAGATATGCAGTCCTACAAGAAGAAAATTTAATGGAGGAGGGAGACAGTGGAGAGTTAAGTAATCTAATGTTGAGCTCCATACTAAGCGGGGTGGAAAAAACCAATGTACTAAGGATTTAGTATGGAAATAAGGGGCATTAAGGAAAAGATTAAAAGAGTGGCTATTATGGATAGGGTTAAGAATTATCTACCTGCAATTGTATGTTTACTGGAAACCCAATTGACCAAAAAAAAAAAAAAAAAGGTATATTTAGTTAAGAAAAATTGGGCTAGTCAGGAATTCCACTCTTTTGGGTTTAATTATTCATATGGGGTGACGGTTTTAATACATGGAAAAGTTAACATGCAGGTGATAAAGGCCCAGTGTGACGAAAATGGGAGATTTGTCTTTCTATATGTAGATTGGAACAGGATTAAGGTGATACTTGCGTTTGTATACATTCCGCCTCCTTTGAAACCAGATGTATTGTTAAAATTTATGGAATTCTCAAATGGGTAATTTTATAATGATCTGTATATCATGGGGGATTTTAATTTGGTTATGGACAACAAAAGGGACCGGAGGGGGGGAGTAGTAAGAGGAGGGAGGAAGGCTTTAGCATAAAACCACTTCCCGAATTGATATGATACTGGCCAATGATAGTGGGATCAAGGCAATACAAAAAATGAGCTATGAGCCCAAAGGTTTATCTGACCATGCCATGATGGTGTGTAATTTAAGGGGCGGAAACCAAGGCACTTCTCAAAACAGAAGTATGAATATTAATCCACATTGGTTGGAAGTAGAAGGAGTAATAAAGGGAATTGTAGAAGAGATTAGTTGGTTTTGGAGTAGTAATAAAGGCTCGGCAGATCTATTGATGGTGTGGGATGCCCTAAAAGCATACCTGAGAGGAATCCTAGTGAAAAATATTTGTTACTTCAAGAAACAGCTGAGGAGTAGGGAAGAGAAACTGGTGAAACAGATAAAATATTTAGAGGAAGAGTATTGGAAGAATGCAGAAAAAATCTGATGGGAAAAAATTGGAGCAGGCTCAAAGTGAATATAGAATATCTTGGTGTTAGGATCTCGAACCAGACTTCTGATTTTGAGATTCTTAACCTTGAACCCCTGAGTAGAAAGGTGGGGGAAAAATAAATGTATGGAGTAAAATGAGGCTCAGTATGGCAGACAGAATAGGATTAGTGAGGATGGTGATACTCCCAATGACTATACATTATCTGAGAGCTACTCCCCTGTGGATTAAAAATAGTTTTTTCAAAAGGCTTGAGCGGAAATTAAATGAATGAATTTGGAATCGGAAAAGGGTAAGGATTAAGAGCCAGAATCTGAATTTACCATTAGAAAGAGGGGGCTTAGGTATACCCAATTTTTTTCTGTATTTTATTGTGGTCCAATTACCTTTGAAGATAGAAGAACAACAAACCCTGATGAGATTTTTTTGTAATGACGGTCTAGAATGTAGATCAATTTGGGAACTGTTAGAAAGTGGGAGATTGAAGAAGGATATAACAGGAGGGACCACAGTGGTACATTTGTTGACCCAGGTGTGGGAGAAGATGAAGCAAATAACAGGTATATTGAGTAGCATTTGGTGCACCCCCATATGGTATAATGAGTACTTCCCAGAGATAAAGAAAATAATAGAATATGTGAATTGGGAAGAAAAAGGAATTGTCACGGTGGATCAAGTTTGTTTAGAGGAAGTGATGCGTGATTGGAAGTGGTTATGAAAATAGGGAAATATTGAAAAAATAATATTTGGTGTAATCTACAGACCCCCTAATATCACTGAAGAGATAGAAGGTCGGCTGTATAAACAAATAGAGAGGGCCGCCCGGGCAGGTACAGTGGTAATAATGGGAGATTTTAACTATCCAGATATAGATTGGGGTCCGGGGTTGGCTAAAACTACAAAGGGGAGAAAATTCCTAAATTTATTGCAGGATAATTTTATGGGCCAGTTTGTGGAGGACCCAACAAGAAGTGATGCCTTGTGGGATCTGATCATTTCCAACAACGCAGAGCTGGTTGGTAATGTAACTGTGCGGGAAAACCTTGGTAATAGCGACCACAATATAGTTACTTTTGACTTAAAATGTAGAAAACAAAGACAGACGGGGAAGGCAAAAACATATAACTTTAAAAAGGCAAATTTCCCTGGGCTGAGGGCTGCACTACAGGACATAGACTGGGGGGAGGGGTTCTCAAATACTGATACAGAAGGTAAATGGGACATCTTTAAATCAACTCTAAATAACTATACAGCTAAATATATACCAAAGGGGAACAAATATAAACGATTAAAACTAAATCCTACATGGCTGACACATGATGTTAAAAGAGCAATAAACAACAAAAAAATAGCCTTCAAAAATTACAAATCTGATGGGTCAGCTATAACATTTAAACAGTACAAGGAGCTTAATAAAATCTGTAAAAATGTAATAAAAACAGCAAAAATTCAAAATGAGAGACAGGTGGCCAAAGAAAGCAAAACTAATCCTAAATATTTTTTTAGATATATAAATTAAAAAAAAAACAAGGACAGAGCATGTAGGACCCCTTAATAATGATAATGGGGAGGTTGTCACAGGCGATCAAGAGAAGGCGGAGCTACTGAATGGGTTCTTTAGTTCTGTATACACTATGGAAAAAGGAGCTGACATTGGCCAGGTCAGTGCTGGTAACACATCATGTACAGGTCAGTGCTGGTAACACATCATGTACAGGTCAGTGCTGGTAACACATCATGTAATGTACTGAACTGGCTTAATGTAGAGATGGTACAAGGTAAGTTAAGTAAAGTAAATGTAAGCAAATCTCCAGGGCCGGATGGACTACACCCAAGAGTTCTTAGAGAGGTAAGTTCAGTAATATCTGTACCCTTGTTCATGATATTTAGAGATTCTCTGGTGTCTAGTATTGTGCCAAGGGACTGGCGCAAGGCTAATGTGGTGCCAATCTTCAAGAAGGGCTCTAGGTCTTCGCCAGGCAATTATAGACCGGTAAGCCTAACGTGCATTGTGGGTAAATTGTTTGAAGGACTTGTAAGGGATTACATACAGGAATACATAGGGGATAATAGTATTATAAGTGATAACCAGCATGGGTTTACTAAGGATAGAAGTTGTCACCAATCTAATTTGCTTTT
Organism: Hyla sarda; assembly: GCF_029499605.1. Lineage (NCBI taxonomy): Eukaryota > Metazoa > Chordata > Amphibia > Anura > Hylidae > Hyla > Hyla sarda. Next base: position 7,682,691 of record NC_079193.1, on the reverse strand, counting down.
ATGAAGAGGTGAGTAGAAGCCTTGACAGAGGAATGGCTGTGGATATAGAGGGGGGCTGTGTATATAGAGGAATGGCTGTGTATATAGAGGAGGGCTGTGTATATAGAGGAATGGCTGTGTATATAGAGGGGGGCTGTGTATATAGAGGGGGGCTGTGGATATAGAGGGGGGCTGTGTATATAGAGGGGGGCTGTGTATATAGAGGGGGCTGTGTATATAGAGGGGGGCTGTGTATATAGAGGGGGGCTGTGGATATAGAGGGGGGCTGTGTATATAGAGGGGGGCTGTGTATATAGAGGGGGGGGCTGTATATACAGAGGAATGGCTGTGGATATAGTGTTTCTGGATTTTGCTAAAGCGTTTGATACTGTCCCTCATAGACGTCTGACAGGTAAGTTAAGGTCTTTGGGCTTGGAAACTTTAGTTTGTAACTGGATTGAACACTGGCTCATGGATCGTACCCAGAGAGTGGTGGTCAATGATTCGTACTCTGATTGGTCCCCGGTTATTAGTGGTGTACCCCAAGGTTCAGTACTGGGCCCGCTGTTGTTTAATTTATTTATCAATGATATAGAGGATGATATTAACAGCTCTGTATATAGAGGGGGGGCTGTGTATATAGAGGGGGGGCTGTGTATATAGAGGGGGGCTGTGTATATAGAGGGGGGCTGTGTATATAGAGGGGGGCTGTGTATATAGAGGGGGCTGTGTATATAGAGGATGGTAATAACAGCTCTGTTTCTATCTTTGCAGATGACACCAAGCTTTGTAGCACAGTACAGTCTATAGAGGATGTGTATAGGTTACAAGATGACTTGGATAGACTAAGTGTCTGGGCCTCCACTTGGCAAATGAGGTTCAATGTGGATAAATGTAAAGTTCTGCATCTGGGTAATAATAACCTGCAGCGTCGTATGTCTTAGGGGGGATTAAACTGGCAGAGTCACTGGTAGAGAAGGATCTGGGTGACTTGTAGATCACAGACTACAGAATAGCACAATGTCAGGCTGCTGCTTCCAAAGCCGGCAGGATATTGTCATGTATCAAAAGAGGCATGGACTCAAGGGACAGGGACATAATACTCCCCCTTTATAAAGCATTGGTACGGCCTCACCTGGAATATGCTGTTCAGTTTTGGGCACCTGTCCATAAAAGGGACACTGCGGATTGGAAAGGGTGCAGAGACGCGCGACTAAACTAATATGGGGCATGGAACATCTTAGCTATGAGGAGCGATTAAAGGAGTTACAATTGTTTAGTCTTGAGAAGAGACGTTTAAGGGGGGATATGATAAACGTATATAAGTATATTAATGGCCCATACAAAAAATATGGAGAAAAACTGTTCCAGGTTAAACCCCCCCAAAGGACGAGGGGGCACTCCCTCCGTCTGGAGAAAAAAAAGTTTAGTCTCAAGGGGCGACACGCCTTCTTTACCGTGAGGACTGTGAACTTATGGAACGGTCTACCTCAGGAACTGGTCACAGCAGGAACAATTAACAGCTTTAAAACAGGATTAGATACATTCCTGGAACAAAATAACATTAATGCTTATGCAGAATTATAAAACTACATCATTATCCCCTTATCCCCTTCACTTCAATTCCCTGGTTGGACTTGATGGACGTATGTCTTTTTTCAACCCTACTAACTATGTAACTATGTAACTATATAGATAATGGCACAAAATAATAAATCACATGATCAACCTTATTATACCAATATATGTAATGGTTTATCTATCATACCCTAACCTGTGGGTATAATATAGTGGAACACCTCAATAAAGTATCATATGAGAACAGATATAATTAAATATTGCCTTTTACATTTGTCGTATAAGAATGGTTATTAGGCAAAATACCTGCCGCACTACGTCAACCGTACACCAAACAGATGTCACAGTGGCCGGATGAAGTACTAGTGCAGTACGAAACGGAGCTTGTCGCCTGTGGTCCCCCCCCCCCCCCCCTGTCTTATGTCCCCTCCCTATGAAGAAATGTGAGTACATGCTTCAATAAAGAAGTTGGTGAGTTGCCGGTATTCCTTTTCTTCGCTATTTCTATCTGAGCACCACCACTTATCCACAGTCAGCAGTGTATCCACTCCCACCCACAGTCTCCATCAACAGTCCTCACAGTGCCCAACGACCTTGACACAAATGTCAAACAGATAACATGCATAGCAACACACATTTAAGCCACATAACACACAGCAGCGATTATGTAGGTACAGACAGACAATGCAGACTACATATATGCAATGTGAATGCCGGCCGTCTAATAAAGTCAGTATCATCCAAAATGCACCAAAAACATGAGCTACAATAAACATGCATATATCCCTGCCAAAACCTATCCAAGGTAAACACTGTGCAGGAGGATTATACCATTAAAAATGATACCCAAATAAACCCATATCCCAGAAACATCAGAACAATATTGGATATGAAAGATTAAGAACGTATACTTATACAGAATGATGTCAATGATGCCATATAGCCTCCCAGCGCGTTTCTTTCATCACGGATCATCAGGGGAGAGATAAGATAGATGATTAGGCTCAAACTCTCGGCGTTCCCGTATGCAGAGATCCTATATCGAATAGTGGCGGTTCCTTTCTAATTCAGGCTCCCTTTTAAATGCCTCGGAGTTCCGGCATACCTGTCCTAGACTCCGCCCCCACTTGCTGATAGGATGGCCATGGAACGCATCTCTCATTCTAGCCACCGAGCGTCCCAGCATTGCGACCGCTGTGCGTTCCATTGGTGCGTTCCATGGACCGGAGCTGATGCCGCACGACACCTCCCTTGTGGGAAAAAGCATTAGTGTATCCATGGCAATCTGGAAGTGACGTGAACGCTCATTTCTGGTGCCATATGCAAAGAAAATGAGCATCCTTGCATCCATAGCAACAGAGCGGAAATAACGTGCCGCGCCGTCTCCGTAATTATTTCAAATATTATACTCATGGGAATTTGCCAATTGTAAGTCTAGGGGTCTGATCTATGTCTGTCAATGTACTTGCCCCAAAGACTATGAGGGCGCTAGTTTACAGTTTTTGGGAATTGTACATCCTTCCCCTCTAAAGGGGAATTTTGATAGGACCCTATTGCAAAAAGAACTGCAATGGATCTATAGGATCAGATCACAAGCCCCCCATGGTTTAAATGAGGCAGGGGTCTTTAACTGCTTTATTTGAACATCTCTGTGTCTCACATTATGTTTTCCATATATCCTTTTTATGCATGGCCTTTAAATTGGCACTCTCATAAAAATTTATTTTTGCTATTGCCCTCCTTATGGTAAATAAAATATATTTCTAATGTACTTTGGTTAAAAAAAAAAAGTTTTCTATGTTTTATTTGTACTTAAAAAAGCTCAAGAGCACATTTTCCCCCAACTCATACACAGACTTAGGACGGAAGCCCAAACACAGAAAGTGCAGCCTGGAGTGCTGAGGGGGGGGGGGGGGGGGGTCCAACCAACAGCATATGGCAGTTAAGTGTGAGAGGAGCTGTGATTGGATGAGGCTGGACACCCCCCCCCCTCAGCACTCCAGGCTGCACTTTCTGTGTTTGGGCTTCCGTCCTAAGTCTGTGTATGAGTTGGGGGAAAATGTGCTCTTGAGCTTTTTTAAGTACAAATAAAACATAGAAAACTTAAAACCGGGCGCTCCCGTATTCTGGCCGGATCAACCCGTGGCTCCATTTACTTTAATGACCCGACCGGAGTCAAACGGGGACTCCGGTCGGCTCAGTTTTGACCCGTATGCGGTTTCCTGACCGGACCTAAAACCGTAGTTTACTACGGTTTTAGGTCTGGTCCAAAACTGCATACGGGTCAAAACTGAGCCGACCGGAGTCCCCGTTTGACTCTGGTCGGGTCATTAAAGTAAATGGAGCCACGGGTTGATCCGGCCAGAATACGGGAGCGCCCGGTTTTAAGTTTTCTATGTTTTATTTGTACTTAAAAAAGCTCAAGAGCACATTTTCCCCCAACTCATACACAGACTTAGGACGGAAGCCCAAACACAGAAAGTGCAGCCTGGAGCCCCTCCCCCCGCCGGATCCGGCACCCATATGTACAAAACGTGGTGTGAATGCAAGTAAAATGCTGCTTTATCATCCAGCATCAGCATAAGGGTGGATGCAATATTATATACTAACAGTATAATATTTGAAATAATTACGGAGACGGCGCGGCGCGTTACTTCCGCTCTGTTGCTATTGACACAAGGAAGCATTCACGTCACTTCCAGATTGCCATGGATACACTAATGCTTTCTCCCACAAGGGAGGTGACGTGCGTTGTCAGTTCTGGTCCATGGAACGCACCGATGGAGAGATGCGTTCCATGGCCATCCTATCAGCAAGTGGGGGCGGAGTCTAGGACAGGTATGCCGGAACTCCGAGGCATTTAAAAGGGAGCCTGAATGAGAAAGGAACCGCTGCCACTCGATATGGGATCTCTGCATAGGGGTTTGAGCCTAATCATCTATCTTATCTCTCCCCTGATGATCCGTGATGAAAGAAACACGCTGGGAGGCTATATGGCATCATTGACATCATTCTGTATAAGTATACGTTCTTAACCTTTCATATCCAATATTGTTCTGATGTTTCTGGGATATGGGTTTATTTGGGTATAATTTTTAATGGTATAATCCTCCTGCACAGTGTTTACCTTGGATAGGTTTTGGCAGGGATATATGCATGTTTATTGTAGCTCATGTTTTTGGTGCATTTTGGTTGATACTGACTTTATTAGACGGCCGGCATTCACATTGCATATATGTAGTCTGCATTGTCTGTCTGTACCTACATAATCGCTGCTGTGTGTTATGTGGCTTAAATGTGTGTTGCTATGCATGTTATCTGTTTGACATTACATACTTATATTATTAATGAGCTCTGTTATCTAGAACCTGTATGTTGGCGCACACTGTGACATCTGTTTGGTGTACGGTTGACGTTGCGCGGCAGGTATTTTGTACTAATAACCATTCTTATATGATAAATGTAAAAGGCAATATTTAATTACCGTATATCTGTTTTAATATGATACTTTATTGAGGTGTTCCACTATATCAGTGGTCTCCAACCTGCGGACCTCCAGATGTTGCAAAACTACAACTCCCAGAATGCCCGGACAGCCAACGGCGGCGTTCAGGTAGGGTCCCTCAGGTGGGACAGTCCCTAGTCGCCTCTCCTCAAGTCTATCTCTCATAATAATAAATGTAGATATTTAATAATTATAGCTATATTCTATAGTAATGTATAGTACTTACCTTGTTCAGCGTCGCAGGACCGTCAGTCATGTGACCATGCTGGTAACCTCTATGGTATGTTGTAGGACCTTGGGAGGTCCTTGGGTCACGTGTTACCCACAAATCTCTGTAATGGTGATTGACAGAAGTATTGGACCAATTAGCTCTAGTCCAGCCCCTGCCCATATAAGGGAGCTGCGTCCAATTATCGCTCTCTTGGGTTGCTGCTCTCGTGGATGCCGGACTAACAGGACGGGGCTACGCAACTTTCAAAGACACGCTAGGCCTCAAAACCTCCGGCCTCAGCGGAACCAAAACTGTTCAAATCTAAATTCAAATCTAAATCCCCACTAATGCTAGCGTGACTACTGGACCGCAACTAAATCCAGTGGAACAACGCACAGTACTTAAAGACTCTAAATGCTAAAGTCCCAACCATTGTCAATCTCCAAGGAAAGCCTTTGTTATGCTTAGAGACTGTTGTAATATTGAAGCTTGCAAAAAGCCTTCAGTAAAAGTTACTACTGTTTCAGAAACTCTCCGGTTGTGGACAAACTATTCTTATTATCTACCTTCCTATCGTTGGGAAGGGTGGCGGTAGGAAAAGCATTATTGAGGAGCCCCCACCCTGGCATCACGAATAGCAAGGGTTAACAAGCACCCTTTAATTACTGCCCAGCTACACTCCCCATACCCTACATCCCCCAGACTATCACATATCAGAGCTTGTCCTCTACTGACATTGCTCTATTCCATTGAGGCAGCAGCTCCATAAGGACATAGATCCCACCTCTCCTTTCCCCCATGTTGGAATGAAAGTTGAGTGATTGGGGGTCCTCCCATCAAACTTTAGATCCTTAAAAGGAGTACTCTGGTGGAAAACGTTTTTTTTTTTTTTTATCAATTGGTGCCAGAAAGTTAAACAGATCTGTAAATTACTTTTATTAAAAAATCTTAATCCTTCCAGTACTTATTAGCGTCTGTATACTACAGAGAAAATTCTTTTATTTTTTTTTATTTCTTTTCTGGCACGACCACAGTGCTCTCTGCTGACAGCTCTGTTCATTTTAGGAACTGTCTGGAGCAGGGGAGGTTTGCTATGGGGATTTGCTCCTACTCTGGACAGTTCCTGAAATGGACAGAGGTGTCAGCAGAGAGCACTGTGGTCAGACTGAAAAGAAATCCTAAAAGAAAAGAACTTCCCCTGTAGCATACTGTACAGCAGCTGATAAATACTGGAAGGATTAAGATTTTTTAATAGAAGTAATTTACAAATCTGTTTAACTTTCTGGCACCAGTTGATTAAAAAAAATAAAAAAAGTTTTCCATCAGAGTACCCCTTTAGAGATCTAACAATACAGTCTGCGCCGTCCATGAAGAGAGAGATTACAGCTCATAGGAGGAGGATCAGGACTTACCCAGCAGATTCTGCAGGACGGCTCGGGATGGAGGCTCTTCGTTCTTCTCTCTTCTGGTGACTGTACAGGCAGCTCGGGATGGAGGCTCTTCGTTCTTCTCTCTTCTGGTGACTGTACAGGCAGCTCGGGATGGAGGCTCTTCGTTCTTCTCTCTTCTGGTGACTGTACAGACGGCTCGGGATGGAGGCTCTTCGTTCTTCTCTCTTCTGGTGACTGTACAGACGGCTCGGGATGGAGGCTCTTCGTTCTTCTCTCTTCTGGTGACTGTACAGACGGCTCGGGATGGAGGCTCTTCGTTCTTCTCTCTTCTGGTGACTGTACAGACGGCTCGGGATGGAGGCTCTTCGTTCTTCTCTCTTCTGGTGACTGTACAGACGGCTCGGGATGGAGGCTCTTCGTTCTTGTCTCTTCTGGTGACTGTACAGGCAGCTCGGGATGGAGGCTCTTCGTTCTTCTCTCTTCTGGTGACTGTACAGACGGCTCGGGATGGAGGCTCTTCGTTCTTCTCTCTTCTGGTGACTGTACAGACGGCTCGGGATGGAGGCTCTTCGTTCTTCTCTCTTCTGGTGACTGTACAGGCAGCTCGGGATGGCGGCTCTTCGTTCTTCTCTCTTCTGGTGACTGTACAGACGGCTCGGGATGGAGGCTCTTCGTTCTTCTCTCTTCTGGTGACTGTACAGACGGCTCGGGATGGAGGCTCTTCGTTCTTCTCTCTTCTGGTGACTGTACAGACGGCTCGGGATGGAGGCTCTTCGTTCTTCTCTCTTCTGGTGACTGTACAGAGGTGGAGACTCTCAGGGTGGAGACTCTATGTTTTCTCCCTTAACACTTTCAGTTTCATTTCTCCTCCGTCAGTTAAGTCTGTACAAGAATGTGTGACCTCACCTCATCTCTTCTTTTCTGCAGATCACAATCTCCCAATAGGTGGGAGATTAATAAGTGCAAACCGCACTGATCAGATTCTATAGAACACACTGTGATGTCTTATAAATATCTACATGTTGATTTGTACTCATCTCCCCTTCTTCTAGAAATATTAACCTCTTAAGGACCAAGGGCGTACAGGTACGCCTTTGCTCCCTGGTACTTAAGGACCAAGGGCGTACCTGTATGCCCGTGGGAATTTCGGTCCCCGCCGGGCGGGGACCGGGCCGGGGTGACTGCTGATATCTATCAGCAGGCACCCCGCGCAAATGCCCAGGGGGGTCATCAGACCCCCCCATGTCGGCGATCGACGCAAATCGCAAGTGAATTCACACTTGCAATTTGCGGCTATTCCGGGTCATACGGGTCTATAGTGACCCGGAAAATAAAGGGGATCGCGGATGTACTAGACACCCACGATCCCCCTGTAGCGATAGGAGTGAGGTGGCAGAGGTGCCACCCCTCCTATCTCTACTATTGGTGGTCTAGACGCGACCACCAATAGCAGATCGGGGGCGGAGGGGTTTACTTTCGGTTTCCCAGTCCTGCCCACCCACAATAGGCGGGGCAGAACGGGGAAACCGACAGGGACCGGCGCCGAAGATCCACTTACCCATCGGCGGCGGCAGCGGGCGACGATCAGCGGAAGAAGAGGACCGCGACGCAGCTCCCTGGATCCAAAGGAAGCCGGTGAGTTACTTAGCAACATCTGGAGGGCTACAGTCTGAGACCACTATAGTGGTCTCTAAACTGTAGCCCTCCAGATGTTGCAGAACTACAACTCCCAGCATGCCCAGAGAGATGTTTAGGCATGCTGGGAGTTGCAGTTTTGCAACAGCTGGAGGTCTACAGTTTGAGACCACTGCACAGTGATCTCTATACTGTGCACCTCCAGATCTTGCAAAAGTGCATGCTGCTGGGAATTGTAGTTGTGTACCTCCAGCTGTTACATCTCCCAGCATGCCTTTCGACGATCAGTACATGCTGGGAGTTGAAGTTTTGCAACAGCTGGAGGCACACTGGTTGGAAAATACTGAGTTAGGTAACAGAACCTAACTGAAGGTTTTCCAACCAGTGTGCCTCCAGCTGTTGCAAAAGTACAACTCCCAGCATGAACGGGTACATTCACACTGGCGGGTTTACAGTAAGTTTTCAGCTTCAAGTATGAGCTGCGGCAAATTTTTCGCCGCAGCGCAAACTCCTAGCGGTAAATTCACTGTAAACCTCTGCCAGTGTGAACGTACCCTAAAAACACTACACTAACACGTAATAAAGGGTAAAACACAACATATACACCCCATTACACTGTCTCCCCAATAAAAATTAAAATCGTATTGTATGGCAGTGTTTCCAAAACAGAGCCTCCAGCTGTTGCAAAACAACAACTCACAGCATTTCCGGACAGCCACTGACTGTCCAGGCATGCTGGGAGTTTAGCAACAGCTGGAGGCACCCTGTTTGGGAATTACTGGCATAGAATATCCCTATGTCCACCCCTGTGCAATCCCTAATTTAGTCGTCAAATGCGCATGGCGCTCTCTCACTTCAGAGCCGTGTCTATTTCAAGGAAACATTTTAGGGCCACATATGGGGTATCGCCGTACTCGGGAGAAATTGCACTACTAATTTTGTGGGCTTTTTCTCCTTTTACCCCTTATGAAAAAGAAAAGTTGGGGTCTACACCAGCCTGATTTTACAGCGGTTCTGACATAAACCCAAAAAAATAAATACCCACATGTGACCCCATTTTGCAAACGACACCCCTCACGGAACGTAAGAAGGGGTATAGTGAGCCTGAACACCCCACAAATTTTCATTAAAGTTGGATGGGAAAATGAAAAAAAAAATTTCTCACTAAAATGCTGGTGTCACCCAAAATTTTTCATTTTCACAAGGGAAAATAAAAAAAGCCCCCCAAAATTTGTAACCCCATTTCTTCTGAGTAAGAACATACCCCCTATGTGGATGTAAAGTGCTCTATGGGTGCACTACAATGCTCAGAAGAGAAGGAGCGCCATTGGAATTTTGAAGAGAAAATTTGTCCGGAATTGAAGGCCACTTGTGTTTACAAAGCCCCCATGGTACCAGAACAATGGACCCCCCCATATGTGACCTCATTTTGGAAACTACACCCCTCATGTAATGTAATAAGGGGTACAGTGAGCATTTACGCCCCACAGGTGTCTGACAGATTTTTGGAACAGTGATCCGTGAAAATGAAAAATTTCCTTTTCCATTTGCGCAGCCCACTGTTCCAAAGATCTGTCAAACGCCAGTGGGGTGTAAATGCTCACTGCACCACTTATTAAATTCTGTGAGGGGTGTAGTTTCCAAAATAGGGTCACATGTGGGGGGGTCCACTGTTCTGGCACCACGGGGGGGCTTTGTAAATGCACATGGCCCCTGACTACCATTCCAAACGAATTCTCTTTCCAAAAGCTCAATGGTGCTCCTCCTCTTCTGAGCACTGTAGTTCGCCCGTAGTGCACTTCAGGTCAAATTATGGGGTACCTCCATACTCACAAGAGATGGGGTTACAAATTTTGGGGGGTATTTTCTGCTATTAACCCTTGCAAAAATGTGAAATTTGGGGGGAAACACACATTTTAGTGAAAAAAAAAATTTTTTTTTTACATATGCAAAAGTCGTGAAACCCCTGTGGGGTATTAAGGCTCACTTTATTCCTTGTTACGTTCCTCAAGGGGTCTAGTTTCCAAAATGGTATGCCATATGTTTTTATTTTTTTTTTGCTGTTCTGGCACCATAGGGGCTTCCTAAATGCGACGTGCCCCCCAAAAACCATTTCTGAAAAACGTACTCTCCAAAATCCCCTTGTCGCTCCTTCCCTTCTGAGCCCTCTACTGCGCCCGCCGAAAAATTTACATAGACATATGAGGTATTTTCTTACTCGAGAGAAATTGGGCTACAAATACAAGTATACATTTTCTCCTTTTACCCCTTATAAAAATTCTAAAATTGGGTTTACAAGAACATGCGAGTGTAAAAAATGAAGATTGTGAATTTTCTCCTTCACTTTGCTGCTATTCCGGTGAAACACCTAAAGGGTTAAAACACTTACTATTTGTCATTTTGAATACTTTGGGGGGGTGTAGTTTTTATAATTGGGTCATTTGTGGCGTATTTCTAATATGAAGACCCTTCAAATCCACTTCAAACCTGAACTGGTCCCTGAAAAAAAGCGAGTTTCAAAATTTTGTGAAAAATTGGAAAATTGCTGCTGAACTTTGAAGCCCTCTGGTGTCTTCCAAAAGTAAAAACTTGTCAATTTTATGATGCAAACATAAAGTGGACATATTGGAAATGTGAATAAAAAATTTTTTTGGGGGAATATCCATTTTCCTTCAAAGCTTCAAAGTTAGAAAAATGCTAAATTTTCAAATTTTTCATCAAATTTTGGGATTTTTCACCAGGAAAGGTTGCAAGTTACCACAAAATTTTACCTCTATATTAAAGTAGAATATGTCACGAAAAAACAATCTCAGAATCAGAATGATAAGTAAAAGCATCAGAGTTATTAATGTTTAAAGTGACAGTGGTCAGATGTGCAAAAAACTCCCTGGTCCTAAGGTGTAAAATAGCTGGGTCCTTAAGGGGTTAAAGGGGTACTCACGGAAACTACACATTTTAGACGCTCATCTCCTGTTTACGCCAAGAACACGTAAGTAGCCGGGGCCTCATACAGGAGATTGTAGGGGCTCCCGGCAGTCGGACCCCCGCAATCAGACACCTACCCCTATTATGTGGATAGGGTATAAGTGTCTAAAAGGTTCAGTTTCCTGGACTACCCCTATAATAATTTTAGCAGAAGGGGAGAACAAATCAACAAGCAGACATTTATGGCATTTCACAGTATATTCTAGAAAAGTCTGATAAGTCCGGGTTCCACTCCTGAGACTCCCACCTATTGTGAGATGGCGTCTGCAGACTATTAGAAAAGAAGAGATGAGGTGGCCGGGGGTCACACATCCATGTACCTCCAGTCGTGGAGACAACTAAGTGTGGTGTCCCAGCACCGAAGGTTGTCCTGTGGGCTGCAGATGTCCTCAGGCCTGCATGCTGCTCTTGTGTTGGGCCCATTGTTACCATGTTACTTACACACTGCTCAAAAAAATAAGGGGAACACCTAAACAACAAGTCACTGACACTTGTGTGAAATCCCACTGTCCACTCAGGAAGAACACTGATTGACAATCAATTTCACATGGAACAGACAACACGTGGAAATTATAGGAAATTAGCAAGACACCCCCAATAAAGGAGTGGTTTTGCAGGTGGTGACCACAGACCACTTCTCAGTTCCTATGCTTCCTGGCTGATGTTTTGGTCACTTTTGAATGCTGGCGGTGCTTTCACTCTAGTGGTAGCATGAGACGGAGTCTACAACACACACAAGTGGCTCAGGTAGTGCAGCTCATCCAGGATGGCACATCAATGCGAGCTGTGGCAAGAAGGTTTGCTGTGTCTGTCAGCGTAGTGTCCAGAGCATGGAGGCCCTACCAGGAGACAGGCCAGTACATCAGGAGATGTGGAGGAGGCTGTAGGAGGGCAACAACCCAGCAGCAGGACCGCTACCTCCGCCTTTGTGCGAGATGGAGCAGTAGGAGCACTGCCAGAGCCCTGCAAAATGACCTCCAGCAGGTCACAAATGTGCATGTGTCCACTCAAACGGTCAGAAACAGACTCCACGAGGGTGGTATGAGGGCCCAACGTCCACAGGTGAGGGTTGTGCTTGCAGCCCAACACCGTGCAGGACGTTTGGCATTTACCAGAGAACACCAAGATTGGCAAATTTAATAACTTGCTTTAGTCCAGGTCTGGGAGGACATCCCTCAGGAGACCATCCTCCACCTCATCAGGATCATGCCCAGGCGTTGTAGGGAGGTCATACGGGCACGTGGAGGCCACACACACTACTGAGCCTCATTGGGACTTGTATTAAGGACATTACATAAAGTTGGATCGGCCTGTAGTGCGGTTTTCCACTGTGATTTTGAGGGTGACTCCATATCCAGACCTCCATGGGTTGATACATTTCATTTCCATTGATAATTTGTGTGATTTTGTTGTCAGCGCATTCAAAAGTATTTCATACGATTAGTTCATTCATTCAGATCTAGGATGTGTTATCTTAGTGTTCCCTTTATTTTTTTGAGCAGTGTATTCTTGCACTTTATTACATGTGTGATGTTCTTTGTATTATGAATGTACTGTGCCTTTAAGAAAGAGATGCAGTCAAAACCAGGTGACCCTGTCTGCCCAATGGGAACCCCCGAATTCTGCAGTACATAGTGTAGAGCAGGAGGAGTTGACAAAGTCTAAGCCTAAGTTCAGTGCTGAGTACAGTGTGGAAAGGAGGTAGAAGATGTGTGTGATGAATCCAGAGGGAAGCCTGAGGAAAACCTCTGAATCAAGTCAGCCCCGCTATTCTGCAAGAGTTTCTTGTACAGTGGTGAGTCATACCCTGGAGGTGTTAGTGATTGGACCTTGTCAGGACCCTAGTCAGCGTGGTAGATCTCTTACTTCTCAAGTCGTCTTAAGTTTATCTAATTCCAAGTGGGTGAAAAGCACCATAAGTCTCAGTAAGGAAACCGGGCTCCCAGGGGTTACACTGCATCCCTTCTCCTTTGCTCCGAACTGTGGGTTGTACCTGCACCTGCTCAGTAAAAGACAGTTATCCCTAACCCAACATCAGTGTGTTTCTTAACACCCCCCTGTTTGGCCCAGGGGGGGGGGGGGCTGTCTCCACCTTGGACCATGTATAGGATAACGGTGCCCTGGTGTCACGACTTGACAAGAACTATCTTGCACCCCCATGTCACCATGTAAGCACTTCACCACGTCTGTGTGGTAGCCCAATACAGGATGGTGTGTCCCCATACTTCTCCTGCCCTGTCAGGCAGAGTCTCTCCATGTCCCCTATGGACATAAGTTGTATAATAAAATGTACTGTTTCTTTAATAGCTGTTACCATGTGATTGTTACCCAGGAGGCACTAGTGACCCCCCCCCCCCCCAAGTGACCTATGGGCTCCTTGCACAGCCCCCCCTATAAAACCAGGGGAGGGGCTGCAATCTCTCTCTTAGGTCATTGCTATTCCTCCTGAGGTCCAGTGCAGTCGTCTCAGTGTCCAGAGCATTGGAGGCCTCAAGCCTAAAGTCTACAGCCACAAGTCATCTCAAGTAAGATAAAGTCATCTTCATGTCAAGTCAGTCGTCTTCTATATAGTCACCGTGTCCTGCACTAAAGTGTCTCTACATACTGCAAATCCCAGCAAGCCTGTGAGGTCCCAATGTCACTGGTAACCTCCTTGGGATATTGGCTGTACTGCATAGACTGTATCACCTGTCTACACTCAGTAAAGCTACTGTTGTCCGTAACTTGGCGTTGGTGTCTTCATTGCCCCCGTGCCTAGCCCAGGACCAGCGGTATTACCTGCAGGTGGTTAAGGCTAAACCACGCCCTGGCATCATGACAAGAAGGGGTTAATAACATCTGCCCCTAGGGTAATAACAGTTACTGACACTGGTATGGATTTTATCAGTTACCTTGTAACTATCGTACTCCCGACCAAATCATCAGAATGTATATATATATATAGTATATACCAGAGAAAATCAAACGGAGCCATGTCAGTTACAAGTACTTCAAAATTCTGCTTCTGAGCTTTATTCTGAAACGTCCAAGCTTCTATCACCATTGCAATTAACATACGTTCCCACCCTCACACACACACATTTATTTATATATATATATATATATATATATATATATATATATATAGATGCAAATCATGAAATGTCGCAGTATCTTGTAATAACCTTTTTTATTGGACTAACAGCATTTTGTAGAGAAGCTTTCGGGATTCCTCCCTTTATCAAGTCCAAAGCAAATCTAAGCTCACAAGTAGAAGACACAGGTTACATCTCACAACCTGTGTCTTCTACTTGTGCGCTTAGATTTGCTTTGGACTTGATAAAGGGAAGAATCCCAAAAGCTTCTCTACAAAATGCTGTTAGTCCAATAAAAAAGGTTATTACAGGATACTGCGACATTTTATGGTTTGCATCTGCCTCACTGGACTAATACGGCTACTCAAATTTACTATATATATATATATATATATATATATATATATATATATACACACACACACATATATATATTACAATCCCCCCTTAAAATGACCATTTTACCTTCCCCTAATTTCCATCATCCAAACTCATCTGCCCCAATGTGTTTTCTCAAACACTTCACTGTACTTTAGACGACCCATGGCTTGTCCATGGACCCCCTTAGCCTCAGACTTTACACATATGGAGTCAGATGCTGTCCTTAAGGTTTACTGGTTTTATAGATGGCATTGAAACTCCTTAATGGGGTATAGGCTTCATCTGTTGTCTTGTAATCCAAATTAGTCATCACTGGCGTTTCATTTTCGATGGCCTTCTCACAAATCTTTAGGCAAGGCAAAACACAACAAAAGCAAGATCAGAATGATAAATATGGTTATTTTACATCTGGGTCCTGTATTGGCTGAGATATATGTGCAACAGGTCTCCCCAAACATTTTACATATCCTGCCTTTTCCGCTAACACCATATCTAATGCCGTGAATGTGGCCGAACCTTTAAGAGCATTTACTGAGAAATTTAGGAATATCTGCTGATTATAGTAGATATGATTAATCCAGTCTACATTCTTGTTTTTGAAAATCTGGGGTATTATAAACTCAAATCCGGCTTTTACTTGACCTATAGCTTTAACCTGTTCAGGACGTGGGGCATATCCATACACCAGTGGGAATTCCGGTCCCCGTCGCTAGCCGGTTGGGGACCGGACCAGGATGCCTGCTGAAATCATTCAGCAGGCATCCCGGCACATCGCCCAGGGGGGTCCTGAGACCCCCCCCCCCCCCCCCCCCATGTCGGCAATCGCAGAAAATCGCATGTCAATTCAGACATGCGATTTTCTGCTATTCCGGGCTGATCGGGTTTCTGGTGACCCGATCGCCAAGAAAATAGGGATTATTGGAGCTGTCAGTGACAGCCCCGATCATCCTGAGGGATAGGCGCGAGGTCGCAGTGATGCGATCTCCTCCTATCCCCCTCCATTGGTCAGAAATGAATTCTGACCAATGGCAGCACACGACAGGGGGTTGCCATGGAAACCCCCGCTCTGCCCACCCCTGAATGTCGAGGGGAGAAGATGGAGGCCGGTACCTGGAGGAGAAGATGCGGTGGGACCGGCGATCATTGGTGGCATCAGTGGAGATCACAGCGCAGGTAGGGAAGCGACGGTGGGGGGGGGGGGGGAGTGGGGGGAGGAAGGGGGCAGTAAAGTGATCTTTACTGCTGCCCTTCTAGTGGTTGCCAAACTGCAACTCCCAGCATGCCCAGACAGCCGAAGGCTGTCTGGGCATGCTGGGAGTTGTCATAGGTGTGCGCAGCCTATTGCATTAGGGTGTGCACCCTAAAGCACAAACTCACTCCACGCACGCGTGTGTGTGTGTGTGTGTGTGTGTGTTTATATATGTGTATATGTGTATATATATATATATATATATATATATATATTTATATATATATATATATCTATATATATATATATATATATATATATACACACACACACGCACACTCCTGCTTGCATAGTATAGGAGGATTGGATCCAGGGCCAGTTTTAGGCTTAGCGTGGCCCTGGGCAAAATCAGAAGTGGGGTCCCAAAAGTCGTAATAGTGCACTAATCAGATTAGCACATTTTTGGTCACTTCAAATACCATAAAAAATATCTAAAAAGCAAAAAAAAAATGGTACCGATAAAAACTACAAATCACAGCGCTAAAAATGACCCTCATACATCCCCATATACAGAGAAATAAAAGTGCTATAGGGATCAGAATAGTACAATTTTATATTTTTGTATTCACATTAGGCTGGCAGTATAGTTCCCCCACATTAGGTTGGCAGTATAGTTCCCCCACATTAGGTTAATAGTACAGTTCCCCCACATTAGGTTGGCAGTATAGTTCCCCCACATTAGGTTAGCAGTACAGTTCCCCCACATTAGGTTAATAGTACAGTTCCCCCACATTAGGTTGGCAGTATAGTTCCCCCACATTAGGTTAGTAGTACAGTTCCCCCACATTAGGTTGGCAGTATAGTTCCTCCACATTAGGTTAGTAGTACAGTTCCCCCACATTAGGTTGGCAGTATAGTTCCCCCACATTAGGTGCAGTACAGCTCCCCCACATTAGGTTGGCAGTATAGTTCCCCCACATTAGGTTAGTAGTATAGTTCCACATTAGGTTGGCAGTATAGTTCCCCCACATTAGGTTAGTAGTACAGTTCCTCCACATTATGTGCAGTATAGTCCCCCACATTAGGTGCAGTACAGTTCGCCCACATTAGGTTAGTAGTACAGTTCCTCCACATTATGTGCAGTATAGTCCCCCACATTAGGTGCAGTACAGTTCCCCCACATTAGGTGCAGTACAGTTCCTCCACATTATGTGCAGTATAGTCCCCCACATTAGGTGCAGTACAGTTCCCCCACATTAGGTTAGTAGTACAGTTCCCTCCACATTATGTGCAGTATAGTCCCCCACATTAGGTTAGTAGCACAGTTCCTCCACATTAGGTGCAGTATGTTCCCCCACATTAGGTGCAATATAGTTATAATTGTAGGGAGGAGGACAAGTCTAGAATTTACCATGAGGCTTATGGGACTAATTCTACCCCTGTGTAGTCGGGCTGGTGATGTCAGGGATGTCCGGTGGGGCTGGGGTTTAGTAGTGAGAAAAAAAAAAAAAAGGCCTGCAGCAGCGGGCAGGTGATTAGGGTGTGCCCGGCACACCCCGTGCGCACGCCTATGGGAGTTGTACTTTTGCAACATCTGGAGGGTCACAGTTTTGAGACCACTATTACAGTGGTGCCCAAACGGTAGCCCTCCAGATGTTGCCAAACTAAAACTCTCAGCATGCCTAGACTGCCCAGGCATGCTGGGAGTTGTAGTTCTGTAACATCTGTCACTTCTGATTTTGCAATTTTCATGAAAATTTTGAAAATTGCTGCTCTAATTTGTAGCCCTCTAATTTTTTCAAAAAGTAAAAATATGTCCATTTTATGATGCCAACATAAAGTAGACATATTGTATTTGTGAATCAATATAAAATGTATTTGGAATATCCATTTTCCTTACAAGCAGAGCTTCAAAGTTAGAAAAATGCAAAATTTTCATGAAATTTTGGGATTTTTCACCAAAAAAGGATGCAAGTAACAACGAAAATTTACTACTAAAATAAAGTAGAATATGTCACGAAAAAACACTCGGAATCAGAATAATCGGTAAAGGCATCTTAGAGTTATTAATGCTTAAAGTGACGGTGGTCAGAATTGCGAAAAAGGGCCGCATCACATCGCGTCGGTCCCGGCGCTCATCAACGGCCGGGACCCGCGGCTAATACCACACATCGCTGATCGAAAGTGAAAGTATCCCGGCTACTCAGTCGGGCTGTTCGGGACCACCGCGGTGAAATCGCGGCGTCCCGAACAGCTTACAGGAAGGGCCCTTACCTGCCTCCTCAGTGTCTGATCGAGGAATGACTGCTCCGTGCCTGAGATCCAGGCAGGAGCAGTCAAGCGCCGATAACACTGATCACAGGCGTGTTAATACACGCCAGTGATCAGCATGAGAGATCAGTGTGTGCAGTGTTATAGTCTCCTATGGGATAACAATGATCAGTGTGTGCAGTGCTATAGGTCCCTATGGGACCTATAACACTGCAAAAAAAAGTTTAAAAAAAAGGGTTAATAAAGGTCATTTAACCCCTTCCCTAATAAAAATTTGAATTACCCCCCTTTTCCCATAAAAAAAAATAAAACAGTGTAAATAAAAATATAAATAAACTTATGTGGTATCGCCGCGTGCGTAAATGTCCGAATTATAAAAATATATTGTTAATTAAACCGCACGGTCAATGGCGTACACGTAAAAAAATTCCAAAGTTCAAAAAAGCGTATTTTGGTCACTTTTTATACCATTAAAAAATGAATAAAAAGTGATCAAAAAGTCCGATCAAAACAAAAATCATACCGATAAAAACTTCAGATCACGTCGCAAAAAATGAGTCCTCATACCGCCCTGTACGTGGGAAAATAAAAAAGTTATAGGGGTCAGAAGAGGAAATTTTTAAGCGTATACATTTTCCTGCATGTAGTTATGATTTTTTCCAGAAGTGCGACAAAATCACCTATATAAGTAGGGAATCATTTTAATCGTATGGACCTACAGAATAAATATAAGGTGTCATTTTTACCGAAAGATGCACTGCGTAGAAACGGAAGCCCCCAAAAGTTACAAAATGGCGTTTTTTCTTCGATTTTGTCGCACAATGATTTTTTTTCCGTTTCACCGTGAATTTTTGGGTAAAATGACTAATGTCACTGCAAAGTAGAATTGGTGACGCAAAAAATAAGTCATAATATGGATTTTTAGGTGGAAAATTGAAAGGGTTATGATTTTTAAAAGGTAAGGAGGAAAAAACTAAAGTGCAAAAACTGAGTCCTTAAGGGGTTAAAGTGGTACTCCGGTGTTAAACTTTTTTTTTTAAATCAACTGGTGCCAGAATGTTAAACAGATTTGTAAATTACTTCTATTTGAAAATCTTAATCCTTCCTGTACTTTTTAGGGGCTGTATACTACAGGGGAAATTCTTATCTTTTTAGATTTCTCTGCTGTCATGACCACAGTGCTCTCTGCTGACCTCTGCTGTCCATTTTAAGAACTGTCCAGAACAGGAGAAAATCTTCATAGCAAACGTATGCTGCTCTGGACAGTACCTAAAATAGATAGCAGAGGTCAGCAGAGAGCACTCTGGTCATGACATCAGAGAAATCTAAAAAGATAAGCATTTCCTCTTTAGTATACAGCCCCTAAAAAGTGCTGGGAGGGTTAAGATTTTTAAATAGAAGTCATTTACAAATCTGTTTAACTTTCCTGCACCAGTTTTTTTTTTTTTTTTTTTTTAGTTTTCCACTGTAGCACCCCTTTAAGGTGAAAATGACCTGCGTCCTTAAGGGGTTAAACTCTTTTGGTACCCCCTTGGGACTCCAATAGCATCAATATACACATGGGGGTCAAGGCTCCCATCGGGGGCTGTATGATTACTCCTAGAGTGTGGTTTTGGTTCCTTTGTAGGTCCGGTAATGGAAGTGTGTATGGGCAGAAGAGTCTTGGCTAATGTGCATTCTCCAGTCCAATTCCCTTCTAATCGGGTTCTAAGCTTCATATCCCCAAGTATCCCATACCTTATGGTAGTTACCATTTACCGTATTTTTCGCCGTATAAGACGCACTTTTTCTTCCCCAAAACTGGGGGGGAAAAGTCGGTGCGTCTTATACGGCGAATACACCCCTATCGCGGCGGTCCCTGCGGCCATCAACGGTCGGGACCCGCGGCTAATACAGGACATCACCGATCGCGGTGATGCCCTGTATTAACCCTTCAGACGCGGCGATCAAAGCTGACCGCCGCGTCTGAAGGGAAAGTGACACTAACCCGGCTGTTCAGTCGATTTCACCGCGGCGTCCCGAACAGCCCGACTGAATAGCCGGGTTAGTGCTTACAGGACACCGGGAGGGACCTTACCTGCCTCCTCGGTGTCTTCTACGTTCAGGGATCCCCTGTATGGCCGGCGCTCTCCTTCCTCGTCATCACGTCGTCGCGTACGTGCGTCGGCGTGCGTAACGACGTGATGGCGGCGACGGAGAGCGAGGATACCCGGCCGGCAGCAGAGACGTTCCGGAGCGACGGGGACAGCGATGGAGCGACATCCAGGGCAGCGGGGACACGTGAGTATTACCTCCTATGCAGTGGTCTTCAATCTGCGGACCTCCAGATGTTGCAAAACTACAACTCCCAGCATGCCCGGACAGCCAACGGCTGTCCGGGCATGCTGGGAGTTGTAGTTTTGCAACATCTGGAGGTCCGCAGGTTGAAGACCACTAATGGGTTCAAAATGTTTATTTTTTTAGATTTTGCACCTATAAATTGGGTGCGTCTTATACGCCGGTGCGTCCTATAGGGCGAAACATACGGTACTCATCCCGCTAGCTAAGCTTTTCCTTTCTATAACCTTACACCAAGTATTCCTTTTCTATATAACATTATCACCCACTAAGATGCTTATTTCACCCCGCTATTTGTACATGTTCACCCACTGATTCCCCTCATACAAGGTCACATCCTAACAATCCATTGTGATTATCTTTCCTTCTAGAACAACCATGGTTTATGTACAGACATAGATTTATCAGAGAATATATCTTAGATACGTCTATACGGGATCGTCATATTGTGGTACTTATTGTAGGCCCAAAAATGAATCACTATGTTTAATAGAATAATAGCATGAAGTGTCCGCCATGTTGTAGGAATTCTCCGGAGGCCTAAGTGGAGTTCATTATAAGATCACAGACCTGTGAATGTTTGTAAAGGTGTCGTCTCTTCTAAGACATAGAAATAGGATCTGGGGGAATGACAAACAACTCAAGACAAGACCATGATGTCTGACGTATCTCCAAGGACAGTCCTGCAGAGTGAAACTCCTGTACACAATGGGGGGTCTGATCTGTACACAATGAGGGGTCTGATCTGTACACAATGGGGGGTCCGCTCTGTACACAATGAGGGGGTCCGCTCTGTACACAATGGGGGGGTCTGATCTGTACACAATGGGGGGTCCGCTCTGTACACAATGGGGGGATCTGATCTGTACACAATGAGGGGTCCGCTCTGTACACAATGGGGGGGTCCGCTCTGTACACAATGAGGGGATCCGCTCTGTACACAATGGGGGGATCTGATCTGTACACAATGGGGGGTCCGCTCTGTACACAATGGGGGGTCCGCTCTGTACACAATGAGGCGTCCGCTCTGCACACAATGGGGGGTCCGCTCTGTACACAATGGGGGGTCCGCTCTGCACACAATGAGGCGTCCGCTCTGTATACAATGGGGGGTCTGCTCTGCACACAATGAGGGGTCCGCTCTGTACACAATGGGGGTTCTGCTCTGTACACCATGGGGGGTCCGCTCTGCACACAATGAGGGGGTCCGCTCTGCACACAATGGGGGGTCCGCTCTGTACACAATGAGGGGTCCGCTCTGCACACCATGGGGGGTCCGCTCTGTACACAATGGAGGGGTCCGCTCTGTACACCATGAGGGGTCATCTCTGTACACCATGAGGGGTCCGCTCTGTACACAATGGGGGGTCCGCTCTGTACACCATGAGGGGTCCGCTCTGTACACAATGGGGGGTCCGCTCTGTACACAATGGGGGGTCCGCTCTGTACACCATGAGGGGTCCGCTCTGTACACAATGGGGGGTCCGCTCTGTACACAATGGGGGGTCCGCACTGTACACAATGGGGGGTCCGCTCTGTACACAATGGGGGGTCCGCTCTGTACACAATGGGGGGTCCGCTCTGTACACAATGGGGGATCCGCTCTGTACACAATGAGGGGGTCTGTTCTGTACACCATGAGGGGTCCGCTCTGTACACAATGGGGGGTCCGCTCTGTACACAATGGGGGGTCCGCACTGTCCACAATGAGGGGTCCGCTCTGTACACAATGGGGGATCCGCTCTGTACACAATGAGGGGTCCGCTCTGTACACAATGAGGGGTCCGCACTGTACACAATGGGGGATCTGCTCTGTACACCATGAGGGGTCCGCTCTGTACACAATGGGGGGGGGGGCCGCTCTGTACACAATGGGGGGGTCCGCTCTGTACACAATGAGGGGTCCGCTCTGTACACCATGAGGGGTCTGTTTTGTACACCATGAGGGGTCCACTCTGTACACAATGAGGGGTCCGCTCTGTACACAATGGGGGGGGGGGGGTCCGCTCTGTACACAATGGGGGGTCCGCTCTGTACACAATGGGGGGTCCGCACTGTATACCTGGATACAGGTGTGTGTAACAATGGGTTGTATGTGCATTCTATTTATCTATATCTCTGTCCATCTATTTGAGATGCCTGAGAAGTATCAATGACATTGTCTTTTATTATGTGTATACAGGTGATACTAAAAGTTCTGATCCAATTCCCAGCCATGTCTCCTCTTCATCACTCTCAGTTTTTGAGCCTGTAACGGAGGATGAGGTTTCCAGGCTCCTCTCCTCCGCCCGCCCCACTACCTGCTCTAGTGACCCCATGCCTTCACACCTCATCCAGTCTCTCTCTCCTGCTATCAGCTGTCACTAAAATCTTTAACCTCTTCCTCTCTTCTGGGGTCTTTCCCTCCTCCTTCAAACACTCTATCATAACCCCACTATTGAAAAAAAACATCTCTGGACCCGTCCTGTGCAGCCAACTATCGACCCATCTCAAATCTCCCCTTTATCTCCAAACTCCTGGAACGCTTGGTCTACTCCCGCCTTATCCGCTATCTCTCCGAGAACTCTCTCCTTGACCCCTTACAGTCTGGTTTCCGCTCCCTTCACTCCACAGAAACGGCCCTAACCAAAGTCACTAACGATCTTCTGACGGCCAAATCAAATGGCAATTTCTCTTTACTGATTCTCTTGGACCCTTCTGTGGCTTTTGACACTGGATCACCAACTCCTCCTCAGTACTCTCCGCTCCATCGGTCTCAAGGACTCTGCTCTCGCCTGGTTTTCCTCCTATCTCTCTGGCCGCTTCTTTAGCGTCTCGTTTTCTGGCTCTACTTCTTCTCCTCTTCCCCTTGCTGTCGGGGTTCCCCAGGGATCGGTCCTGGTTCCTCTACTCTTTTCACTCTACACATCCCCCAT
Organism: Hyla sarda; assembly: GCF_029499605.1. Classification (NCBI taxonomy): domain Eukaryota; kingdom Metazoa; phylum Chordata; class Amphibia; order Anura; family Hylidae; genus Hyla; species Hyla sarda. The sequence continues at coordinate 7,659,240 of NC_079193.1, read as the reverse complement.
TGGAAAGACAATCAGTAGATTTGGTTTCCAGTACCACCTCTACGCTGATGACACCCAACTCTATACCTCTTCCTCCAACATCACCCCTGCACTCCTACAGAATACCAGTGACTGTCTCTCTGCCATCTCAGACATCATGTCCTCTTTGTATCTGAAACTAAATCTTTCTAAAACAGAACTTCTTGTTTTTTTCTCCATCAACTGATCCTGTACCTTCCCCTGACATTTCCATCTCGGTATGTGGCACTACCATAACTCCCGGGCAGCAGGCTCGCTGTCTTGGAGTTATACTTTACTCTGATCCGTCTTTCACTCCCCATATTCAGTCTCTTTCACGTTCTTGTCACCTGCATCTCAAAAACATTTCCAGAATCCGACCGTTTCTCACTACTGAAACTGCTAAAACTCTCCTTATTGCTTTGATTCCCTCCCGCCTTGACTACTGTAACTCTTTACTAATAGGCCTTCCTTTCTCCAAACTCTCTCCTCTCCAGTCCATCCTTAATGCCGCAGCCAGACTCATCTTCCTCTCCAGCCGCTACACCGATGCCTCCTCCCTGTGCCAGTCACTACACTGGTTACCAATTCAGTCCAGAATACAGTACAAAATCCTCAGTCTCACACACAAAGCTCTCCACAATGCTGCACCTCCCTACATCTCCTCTCTCATCCCTGTCTACCATCCTACACGTTCTCTACGATCTGCTAATGATCTCACACTAACATCTTCTATAATCCGAACTTCTCACTCCCGTCTCCAAGACTTCACTCGTGCTGCACCGGTTCTCTGGAATGCTATCCCTCAATCCCTCAGACTCAACAACAACATCCATAGTTTCAAACATGGCCTAAAAGCACATCTCTTCAGACAGGCCTATAACAGTCTCTAATTGGCCTCAACATATCCTCAATATATCCCCACACCTCTTGTTTGAATAGTTATTGTGTAATTTTATGTCTGATACTTGTCTTTGTTTGTACCCCATAATTGTAAGCGCTGCGGAATCTGTAGGCGTTATATAAATAAATAAAATAAATAAAGGTGCCACAATAATCTGTTGCATCTCTAACAAAATTATAGTAAATGAAAGTTTAGCTGTGATGTCATGTAACTAGACTCTGAACCTACATAGTAAACACCCACCAGTCATCATTGGATGACATTATATTGTTTGGGTGGATCCTTAGTATGGAAAAGAGGTTAAAACTTGGGTGAGAGAGGCATCAGGGAACGGAAACAGGGGAACACAGAAAGAGGGACCCCATCCTCATCACAGAAGTTCCTAGAGGCTACCTGAAGGGGCGGAGCCATGAAGAACCAGGGAGAAAGCTAGGTCCCATAAGCCCACTCCTCTCTACATTACCATGGACCCCAGGCAGCCATCTTTCTTTTATCCAGAAGTACTCTAGGTGGGAAGATACATAGGTTTCTTATTTGATTAAGTTACCTCCTTTTTAATGTGGATGGGATTATGTCATGTAGCTTAGCAGACCTGGCTTATGTATAACCTCAATTATGAGATGGTAATAGTAGTTTATCAGCCACACCCCCTTCTACTGCAGATGAACAGGGCGCGTCTTATGAGAATCAATACAATGATCATATTGTATATTAGCATAGTCTAATGGGATCTTCCTCTGCTCCAACACATGACATAATTTCCACAAGGAAACTTAATTTAAGTCTTCCGAATTAGTTACGTACTATAAATTGTATATTTAGTACCGTATCTTACCAGAAATATTTGTGGTTAGATCTGGGCGGAGTTTACTCCCATTTTATACATGTAAAATGTCCATTAAATATCATGTAATGATCTCTACACAAAGTAATCTATTGATATCTGAACTGACCTACTTCTGTGACTAAGATTAATCTTATTAAATAACTTACTAATTTGTCATTGATATTCCTTATATAATTTCATTTATCATGGTCTGTTTATTACTCTTTAATGTTAATCAATTGTAACCAATAAATGTAAATATTTTAATAACTGCGTTATTATTTTATTATATTGCAAAAGTTACTTCTAACCACTACTTAAAAGAACTCACATCTGGGAACATAGTCGGGCCCAGATATGGTGAATTGCATTGTTTATTTTTGGCAATTCATAACGGTCATAAGATTTTTCATATTTTTGTTGACCATAATTCATAAATGAGTTATTAACCCCGACAATATGTAAGCGTCTCTTTCCTCACTTGTTTCCTGACACACTCTCATAGGTTTAAGGAACTGTGTAACAATTACAGAATCTGAACTAGGCACATCTTTACAAAAGATTCTTAGTTATATTCTTTACTGCATCTATGGTTAGGGAATCAGTACAGTCAGATAAGGACATACTTATATTGGCACACCTTAGGCAGTTAGATGAAGTCAACTTACAGTCTCTGAAACAGGTAAGATGATTATGGAGTGTGTTGGTCAGGTACCTTTATTGTTTTACCTAGATAATAACAGATGCAAATAATGAAGTCTGTACAAGCCTTCTGTTTGCATAGTTGAATCCTGAGGCCACCCAATGTACGGACATTACTACAAACATAGCTCCCTTCTGCTTAGTGTATGGGGCCATATTTGTTACCATGGGAAAAAAGCCTGTTGGCACACACAGTTTCTTTCCAACTCTCCAGATGCCGTCTTTGCCCTGTACCACCTCGTTCTTCTTCCATTGTTCTCTCTCAGCATGTATTGCTGGTTCCTGTAAGAGACCTAATCAGACAGATCCACATCTCCCCATCCACCTGTACACTCTGTACCATAACTGTGGGAGGACAGGAGCTCGGCAGTCTTGGCACCCTCCTCCACCATCCAGTCCCCTTGGCTTCTGAGGTTGTTTCCTTCTTGTGGGTCTGATCTTTATGAGGGCCACCTTCTCTGGCAGCTCTAGGACTTTGAACACTTGAATTACAAACTACAGATTGGTTTGCCCAAGGATTCAAGAAAACCTTTACTCCAATAGGCCCATACTTGTGGGCGGTAATAAAATTGTACCCATACTCATTGTGTAATACCTTCAGATATCTTACACATCTCAGTGAATATATAACTCTACTTTCTGAACCAACAGCTCAGATCGAGTGGTTTATTGAAGTAGAACTTCATTCTGCGTGTGGTCACCATATATCCTGGCTTATGGATTACATCTTTGCATCACTTGGAGTAAGCTTACATTTACATTTCAGCATCAACAATGGACTCTCTGATATCCTATCATAGCTCTTGAATTTTTTAACCTCAAAAGTTCAAGACAATCAGCATCTTCATATTACACTAAATTATTATTAAAGTTATCCACTCAAAATTGATGTTATGCAAATAAATGCAATGTAGTATAGGTATATCACATTGTGTATGCAGGTACTATAAACATATTCAAGTTCAAACAGTAGATATATAAATCTAATGTGACTGTGTATCTGTAGACCAAGGCTATCAATCTCCCTATAAGCCCCACCTTTCTCCTCCCACTCCTGTCACTGGTAACCGCCCCTTTGAGTCTGGCTTTTTGTTCTCCCTCAGGTTTGGTCAGTCTTCAATAAACCTTGAACGTCTAGTATCTGCCTGGATTCCTGTGTTTCTTTTACAAGACACATGTAACAATACAGACATATACAAATACTCAAGGTACAACACACAGGGCCCACATTCTCACCACAAATGTAAAAATAAATAAACAGAGCTCTTTCAAAAATTGGGAAAAATCACCTTCAATGCGCATTGTTTATAATCAATAAACCATTAACTGATTTTAAATCCTTAAGGTAATATTCATCAATTAAATAATAATCGCTTTTTTATATCTTATTTTATTTTTCTTGGCCGAACTTCTTCTCTTGTTACTCCTATAAAATAACCAGGCAATTGCACTTCCTCATACATTTCATTTTTGGCACCCATCCTGCGCAACTGTGAAAACAAAACTTATTAGGAAATTAATAAAAATATCATCAAATATGTTCAATTAATACTAAGTGGATTTTCTTTTGTTCTTTACCAATCTAAAAGGATCCATTACAACACAAACACTTACATAAACAGCATTCACTGGTTATACTCCTTGTATTCCTGATTCATTAATCCACATCATACATACTTCACTATACTAGGTATCCTAAGATGGCTGCCAGGGGTGGAAGTGGGAGGAACAGTCACTTCCAGGAGTGGTAATATGGCTGCCACTTCCGCATACTCCAGCACTGTATACAGACGGTACTATTTTCACATTCCCTCTCTCTGCCACTAAGTCACATGCTAAGAACCTTCTCAGGCTTCACATTCTTTTGTTTCTCACAGCTACCCCCATTCTAATATATACATTGTTCATAAGGTTAAAAAAAGACCAGAGTCCATTAAGTTCAACCTATATCCCTAATGAGTCCCTACGGAGTTGATCCAGAGGAAGGCAAAAAAAAAAACTCATACTAGAGGTAAAAATTCCTTCAAGACTCCAAATATGGTTTCAAAATAAATCCCTCTATCAACGTTCTGTCCCTATAAATCTAGCATCCATAACCTGTAATATTATTTTCCAAAAATGTTTCCAGACCCCTTTTGAATTATTTTACAGAGTTCCCCCATGACCTCCTCAAGCAGAGAATTCCACAGTCTCACTGCTCTTACAGTAAAGAACCCCCGTCTGTGCTGGTGTAAAAACCTTCTTTCCTCCAGATGTAGAGGATGCCCCCTTGTTATAGATACAGTCCTAGGTATATATAGATCATGGAGAGATCTCTGTACTGCCCCCTGATATATTTATACATACTATTATTAGATCACCCCCAAAGCCTGCTTTTTTCTAAACTAAACCCCAATTCTGAATCTTTCTGGGTACTGTAGTCCTCCCATTCCCCATATTACCCTGGTTGCCCGTCTTTGAACCCTCTCCAGCTCCACTATTTGGCAGCAGCTGCCCGACACTGGTCACTACAGCTAAATTTACTGTTAACTAAGACTCCCAAGTCCTTTTCCATGTCAGTCGTCCCAAGTGTGCTCCCATTTAATACATAATCCCAGCCCGGATCTTTCTTCCCCATGTGCATTACCTTACATTAATCAGTGTTACCTCATCTGCCACTTCCCAGCCCAAACCGCCAACCTATCCAGATCAATTTGTAACAGTGCACAGTCCTCTATTGTGTTATCTACTATACACAGTGCACTGTCCTCTATAGTGTTTACAGCTTTACAGAGTTTAGTATCATCTGCAAAGATTGCTACTTTACTATTCAACACCTCTACAAGGTATTTAATGAATATATTAAATAGAACAGGACCCAAGACTGACCCCTGTGGTCCCCACTAGTAACAGTCACCTAATCAGAATAAGTACCATTAATAACTACCCTCTGTTTCCTATCACTGAGCCAGTTACTTACCCACTTTTTCCCCAGCCCTATCCTTCTCATTTTATGCACCAATCTTTTATGTGGTACCGTATCAAATGCTTTGGAAAATTCCAGATATATGACATCCAGCGATTCCCCTGGTCCAGTCTGGAGCTCACCTCCTCATAGAAGCTGATCAGGTTAGTTTGACAGGACCGATCCCTCAAAGCCATGCTGATATAGAGTCATACATTTATTTTTATCCAGATACTCCGAAATAGCATCCCTTAGAAAACCCTCAAACAATTTACATACAACCCAGGTTAAACTAACAGGTCTATATTGGCACCACACTGGGGAAAAGTCCATGTCATTATAGAGTGCCTAAATATTAAAAATAGGGGTCTGTCTTTTACATTACTTAATTCCTTTAGAACACGCAGGTGAATGCCATCTGGACCTGGTGATTTGTCTATTTTGATTTTTTTTTTTTTTTTTTTAGGCGGCACTGTACTTCTTCCTGGGTTAGACCGGTGACCTGTACAGGGGCATTTACCTTATCTCGCTGTATTTCACCTGGCATTTTCCTCGGTGAATACATCCAATCTCCATTCCATTCATGGAATCTCACACATCTGGGAGTTATTATCCACACCCTAAAACAAAGGCTATCTTCATTGAATATATGATATTTCTCTTATTCAACATCCTATCAACAGGTTACCAAAATGTATGTCTGTACATCAGTGTTATTTTCATCATACTTTTAGCCAACAACTTTGACTTAACTATACCCATTCAGATGACGACAATACTAAATCAAATCATAATTGCTCTCAAGAATCACTGCTGTATATGAATACTTTTGTCCATCAACTGCCTTAATATCCATTCTTCACTCACCCCATGCTTTTCCATCATAACCTCATTGTGTTTCTCTCTCTAATCCTATCAAGCTGCTAAACAACAATCTGCTCCTTTCACTTGTTTTATCACTTGTACTACAACTCCCATCATACCTTCTATTCATCCCTTTACACACACACACATACACTTTTGCAGGGCTGGTGGCCCCATACAGTTCCCCTCCCCCTTTCAACACAGTGAGTAACTGAGTTCTGTTTAAAACTGCAGCTCTGTAACCTTTACCCTCTGCTTCTCCCTGTTGAACGCAACTAGCCCAGAGCCCGCCCCCCACCCTTGTTTCATTTAAGGTGGTACCTATTTGTGGGCCCTGCAGCTGCTAAGAATCCCTTCTCAACCTCTGTTTTCCTTAGATCTCTCTAAAACATTAAAGTTCAATTAACAGACCCATTTAAATGCAGTTCTGCCTTTTTAACAAGGTCTAGTATTAGAAAGGGAAGATCTACTCCCTTCTCTTAGTCTACATTAGCTAATTTAACAATAATCCATGGACACATGACTAGTGTTGCTCACGAATATTCGCAATTCGAATATTATTCGCGAATATAGCGCTATATATTCGTAATTACGAATATTCGTTTTTTTTTTTTTTTTTTTCACAGTACACATCACAGTGATCACCCCTCTCTGCTTCCAGCTTGTGTGGTGTAAAGAAGGCTGTAATACTACTGTGTGAGACTGGCGCGCAAAAATTCGCATATGCGAAAATTAGCATATGCTAATTTTCGCATATACGAATTTTCGCGTACGCTAATTTTGTATATACTAATATTCACATATGTTAATTTTCGCATACGCGAATGTTCGCATATGCGAAAATAAAACAAGAATATAACGAATATGCGAATATTCGCGAATATATGACGAATATTCGTCCATATATTCGCGAATTCGAATATGGCCTATGCCGCTCAACACTACACATGACACATATACCACATATACAATCCGTTGCAATGGGACAGGTCCCAGGAAAATTGCGGAGAGTCCCGTGTACACTCCGTCCTAGACACGCCTTCAGTGTCTACTTATGACAGTATAACCAGCATCCTGTGCCACTCTCCACTGATCTAATCAGTTTACTCCACAATTAAATATTCCACGATTATGACCCAGCCCCTCCCCGCCAGGATCCTGCGAATCCACTCACTCACATTTTATAAGCACTCTGGTAGTAGATAGTTACTTTATGACAGGTACATGGTAATAAAACTGGGCGAGTTACCTGCCTCTAGTTGGTCACGATTCAGTCGAGTTAAGGCACCAAGATAAATCAAAAGGGATACAGTGGTACTGTGGCTAGGTACAAGGTGTCCTACCGTATTCCCGGAGATGATCCACTGACACTCTTTTGGCCCAACATGATGCCTGGTCTTGCGTGACTGGCTTATGATCCAAAACCCAGGTCCCTATTGGTTCGGGCGCCAAAACTGATATGGATTTTATCAGTTACCTAGTAACTATCGTACTCCCGGCCAAGTCATAAGCCGTAATGTATATACCAGAATAAATCAAACGGAGCCATGTCAGTTACAAGTACTTCAAAATTCTGCTTCTGAGCTTTATTCTGAAACGTCCAAGCTTATATCACCATTGCAATTAACATAAGTTCACCCTCACAGGGGGGGTGTTCTTAGCCCTAGCATACCATATAAGGTATGGTCCTCTGTTAGATTTTGGGGGGCTCCAAAGCCTCCTTTTTCCAGGACATCCCTCTTGATGGAGGGGGTGAAAGGAGTAGGGTAGCATGGGGGATGGGCCTTGGGCTTTGTCAAAATGGCCATTTTATGCTGCATACATATATTCACACACATATATATATATATATATATATATATACACACACACACACGCGCGCATCCATTACACCCATACACTAAGCAGAAGGGAGCTGTGTGTGTCGTAATCTCCGTATATTGGGTGGCCTCAGGATTCAACAACGCAGAAAGAAGGTTTGTGCAGACTTCACTATTTATATCTGTTATTACTTAGGTAAAACAATAAAGGTACCTGACCAACACCCTCAATCATCTTACCTGTTTCAGAGACTATGGGGGACATGCATCAAAGAATTTACACAGTTTGTGTGTAAATTCTTGCGCAAAATTTTACGCAAGCTGTTTTTTGAGTCTTTTTTGCGTACATTCTGATAGAGCACTTCCTCCTGATGTCACGATATGGGGTACCTTGGAGTGACATCTATAGTAGGCACAGATTTATTAACTGCGTACTTTTCCTTTACACCCCAAAATTTTCCGCAAGTACCTTTTTTTGAATGCAAATATAAGCCGTCTTGGACTGCACTTAGCGAGATGCTCTAAATCATCCATGTCATGTTCAGAGCAGATTGCGGAGATTACTCTGCTTCTGCCGACAGTCAGATTATCTCTGTGATACTTAAAATCTTTCCATGTACCTTTTAATAACAATGTTATGATTATGGACACTTGTGATCACCCGTTCCCCCGCAGTCTAACCCCATACACCCGATAATACACGGGGTTATAGTGCAGGTGAAATACTTCCCGACAGTTCACACTGTGTAAAATTCAATATCCCCGCTGTTCTTGATGAGTGCAGGAGAATGTGTTTTAGTTTAGGAGCTGAGGTGCAGATTGCAGCAGGTCATTCTGCAGAGATCCGCTGCGATCCGCATTTAATTAACTTAAAAAGCCAGCTGCACATGCGGCTCCACTGCGCTGCCCGCGGCTCCTGTATACACCGTCATAATTCATAATCCCCGCCGCCGGGATACAGGAGCTCTGATTGGTCAATAGCTATCCACCAATCAGAGCTCCCCTCTCCCGGCGAGGATTATGAATTATAAGAACTGTATATAGGAGCCGGCCTGCAGCGCAGTGTAGCCGCATGTACCGCTGGCTGGTATAGTTAATAAATGCAGATTGCAGCAGGTCTCTGGAGAATGATCTGCTGCGATCGGCCCCTCTGCCCTTGGACTACTCCTCCTATCATGAGTCTGTCCCATGATGGGAGTAGTACCGCAGCACTGAGGGATGGCACTTGCACATCCCCCGGCTTCGGGACTTTATAGGACTACTACTCCCATCATGGACACTCTGCCCATGATGGGAGTTGTAGTCCATGGGCTGAGGTGCAGATCGCACCTGGTCATTCTGCAGAGACCCGCTGCGATCCGCATGTAAGTTATGAAGCCGGGCGGTACATGCGTCTACCCGCGGCTTCTATATACACTATAATAATTCATAATCCCCGCCGGGAGAGGGGAGCTCCGATTGGTCAATAGCTGTTCTCCAATCAGCGCTCCAGTGTTCCGGCGGCGGCGATTATGAATTATGACAGTGTATATAGAAGCCGCAATGTAGACGCATGTACCGCCGCTTTGTATAGTTAATAAATGCGGATCGCAGCGCATCTCCAGAGAATGACCTGCTGCGATCCGCATTTAAATTAACAAGCCGGGCGGTACATGTGTCTACATTGCGCTGCCCGCGGCTTCTATCTAAACTGACATAATTCATAATCCCCGCCGCCGGAACACGGGAGCTCTGATTGGCGAATACCTATTGACCAATAAGAGCTCCCCTCTCCCGGCAGGGATTATGAATTAGGTCAGTGTATATAGAAGCCATGGGCAGCGCGATGTAGATGCATGTACTGCCCGGCTTCCTAACAAATGCGGATCGTAGCGGGTCTCTGCAGAATGACCCGGTGCGATCTGCACCTCAGCCCCTGGACTACAACTCCCATCATGGAAAGAGTCTGTCCATGATGGTGGTAGTAGTAGTAGTTCTTAAAGTCCCGCAGCTGGGGGATGTGCAAGTGCCATCCCTCAGCAGCGCTGCGGTACTACAACTACTCCCATCATGGGACAGACTCTCCCATGATGGAGTAGTAGTCCAAGGGCAGAGGGACAGATCTCAGTTCACATTATGCGTTTTGCATAATGGGAACAGAGCAGTGTGTTCCCAAACAGGGAGACTCCAGCTGTTGCTTAACTACTGCCCCCCATGATGGGAGTTGTAGTTTAGCAACAACTGGAGGCTCCCTGTTTAGAAACACACTGCAATATGTGCGCTCTTCCCAGGGGAGAGCGCAAAAAATGGACTAACTCATATTTCTTGTTTTTTTTTTCTTCTCATTTCAGATACATGAATGCGGAGGACTACATCAGATTCGGTGGACTGTGACGATGACCAGCGTGTTGTTGTTTTTTTTTATTTCAATAAAATGGTTAACGAGGGCTGTGGGGGAGTGATTTTTTTTTTTATTAATGCGTCGTGTTTTTTATACTTGAATTTTCAGGCTTAGTAGTGGAAGCCATCTTATAGATGGAATCCATTACCAAGCCAGGGCTTAGTGTTAGCCCCAAAATCAGCTAGCGTTAACCCCCAATTATTACCCCGGTACCCACCGCCACAGGTGTGCCGGAAGAGCCAAAAGGCCCGGAACGTCAAAAATGGCGCTCCTGGGCCTAGGCGGTAACAGGCTGGCGTTATTTAGGCTGCGGAGGGCCAGTAACAATGGTCCTAACCCACCCTGGTAACATCAGGCTGTTGCTGCTTGGTTGGTATCTGGCTGATACAGAACATAGGGGGAACCCTATGCGTTTTTTTTATTATATATAAATAAAAAAAAGTGTGTGGTTCCCTCATTTTTTTCAGTATCAGCCAGATACCAGCCAAGCAGCAGCCTGACATTACCATTGTTACTGGCCCTCCCCAGCCTAAATAACACCAGCCTGTTACCACCTAGGCCCAGGAGCGCCATTTTTTGACACTCCGGGCCTGTTGGTACCGGCTCTTCCCAGCACCCCAGTGGCGGTGGGTACCGGGGTAATAATTGGAGGTTAGCGCTAGCTGTTTTTGGTGCCAACGCTAAGCCCTGGCATAGTAATGGATTCCGTCTATTAGACAGCTTCCACTACTAAGCCTGAAAATTCAATTATAAAAAACACAACACATTGAAAAAGGAGATTTTTTTTTTGTACTCACCGTAAAATCTCTCTCGTAGCCTTCATTGGGGGACACCGAACTGATGGGTATATGCTCCTGCCCACCTGCAGTGAAGCAACCAGTTTTGTCACAAAGCAGTAGGAGAAGCCACAAGGAAACATGTCGGAAGGACCCTAGAAAGGAATCCCGGAGAACCCAAGAACATACAAAGAAGAAGAAATGGGTGGGTGCGGTGTCCCCCAACGAAGTCTACGAGAAAGATTTTACGGCGAGTACAAAAAAATCTCCTTTTCTCGGACGCTCTTCATTGGGGGACACCGAACTGATGGGACGTACCAAAGCAGTCCCCTAGGGTGGGAAAAAACAACCAACAGCGAAAAGGAGACAGTCCCAAGAGTGAACTCACATGTCCGAAAGCCGGACGGAGGCACACTAGGCGCAGAAAAGGAGGACCCGGAAGACTTCACAACCAAGGAGATGGCCCAGAACCCAAGGAAGGTCCGTTCTCTGTAGAGATCCAAGCTCCTGGATCAACTAGAGAGAAAGAAACCATCAGAAGCTCAAGGAATGGGATAGCTGCCCAAAAGGAAAGCACTGCAGCGGCGCAGGACAGGGCCCCATAAGGGAACCATGGACCGAGGAGACCTGAGCAGCCTTGAGAAACATCCCGACAGAACGGGAATGGAGGGAGAGCAGAGGAGAACCCAGCTTGGACTCCCAGGGTCTGGGTATAGGAAAGATCCCACCAGAAGACTGCGGAATCAATGCAGTACCCCTGACCCCGATAAGGGTAAGAAGGACACACCCCTTCCGGGGAGAGTACTAAGCTGTGATAGAGAACAGAAACATTCGAGCCGAGGCAGAAGAGATCACTGTAGGATGTACTTCTGCCAAAAACAAAACAGGCCCTCCCAAAGGAGGGAAAAAACGAGGGAGGTCAAGAAGACCACTAAAGTACAGAGCGAAGACAAACACCCCGATCCCCACACCCCTTGCACTAGGCACCGAAGGAGCAGAGAAATGCAATGACTGGGCGGGCGAAGCCCCCAGGCTCCAGCGGCAAGCCACCCAGCATCCCAGAGGGATTGAAACCCCGTACACTGAAGCTGGACAACAAAGACTAGACAAGTTGAGAGCCATTCCAGACAGTGACCAGTAGGTACCTGAGTCACCCCGAACAGAGACGCCAGAAAAGAACCCGGAAAAAGGGGCTGAACCGACAAGCGCCCCGGCAGGCCCCTCGTCAGAACAGAGGTGCACAGCCTCTCCGGAACTGCAGGAACGAATCACTGGAAAACTTGGGGCGCACCCCACAGAGTCAAGGGAAGGAGGGCTCTGCTCCTACCAGCGGACCTAGCATGTGCAGGAACCCAGACATGGGAGTCCACGGAACCAGTGGCGTACCAGGACTGCAGACACTAAAGAACCGCAGATCTCCAAGGACGCAGCAAAAAAGGGAGGAGCGCCACCAGCAGACCAACCGTGCAACCCAAGAAAGGAGAACAGAGCGATGCTGCTGTTGCTGCAAAGGAAGAAAAGGGCCTAAGAACCCACATGCACACACTCCGCGGAACTGCACATGGAAGAGATACACCGGACTACAGCTGCTGTAGCAGCTCAAAGGGGAAGGTGACCAGGTAGATTAGGATCCCAGGCAGACAGTCCAGTTTTATGGCAAGGAGACCGTGGCCACGTCTGAACCCACACAGGAAACACACAGTGGAGAGGGATGCCAGCCTGTAGACCGTAACAGGCAAGCAGGGAGGAACCTGGCCAAGCAGAAAACCCTGCATGTAGTGCATCGGATAAGGCACGAGGCCACTCAGAGAGTCACATGTGAAACACCATGGCAGTGGTGGACTACTGCCCACAGGGAGACCATGCATGGTAGATGACCCGAAAATGGAGGGTGGGGAGGCCAAGAAACCCCGCCCCCTAGGGGGAGAGAGAGGGAACCAGAGGGACCATGGAAAGCGTCCCTGATACCCTGTAAAGTGTCCTTGAAATACGCTGGGACAGTTCCAGTATACCACGCCCAACAGTCGGAACTCCAGCCGCAAACAACGTCTGCCGTGTGACAGCCGGCAGAAGAAGATATGCAAACAACTGTCTGGCTTACCGTATGGGTCCTTAGAGGGCAGCGAGAGAGTCCATCTGAAAACTTGTACAGTAGTGAGGTACCGGAGGTCCATTATGCAGAGACAAGTAATGTGTAACGAGTGGTGCCGGTAACCCTGCAGACCACAACCTGGTGTACAGGTATAGGACCAAGGAGACGAGTCACTACATGGGCCCCTCGTTCAGAAACGAGGCACCCGAACACAAGCCGCAGAAACATCATGCGGTGGATATAAGACCGTCAGTGGAGGAAAAACATACAGAGCACTGTTTGGCTTAGTGGTATGGGTCCATAGTAGACAATGGAACACACCGACGGACGCTTCACAAAGTAGTGAGGAACCGAAAAAACAGAAGCAGATACATCCGCCGTTTGATGTAGGACAGGCGGTGTAGCTAACCACACCAACCATTGTCTGGCCAACTGTTATTCAAAGTATCCCATCGGCACCTCACCAGGACGCAAGCCGCACATACATCAGCCGCTGGAAGTATGACCGACGGAGTAGGCCACCATGCAGATTACGGTCTGGCTCACGGTCATGGATCCGCAGAAGACAACTATGCGTACCACCATGCTCAGTAATGAGGAACCAGAAACCCAGCCGCAGAACTTCAGCCATTTGATGTATTACAGGCGGTGAAGGCAACCAAGCAGACCGCTGTCTGGCTTACAGGCATGGACGTACAGAAGACAGCTGTTCATCCCAACGGTATGTTCATCCCATCAGCACCTTGCCTAGTAGTGAGGGACTGGAACTCCAGCTGCAGACCCATCAGCCGTTTGATGTATGACAGACGGTGTAGGCAACCAAGCAGATCACTACAGGCATGGATCCACAAAAGATAATTCATAACATCGGCAACTCGCTCAGTAGTGAGGAACCGGAAGTCCAGTTGCCGATACATCAGCCATGAATTGCATGACAGGTGATGTAGGAAACCATGCAGACTACTGTCCGGCTTACTTGTAAGGGTCCTGAAGACACAGTCAGTCAGTTCGCACTATACCGCACCAACAGTGGGGCATCGGAACTGCAGCCACAATGCAACCGCCTTGAGTCGTGTGATAAAGGCAGAGGAAACCATACAGACCACTGTCTGACTGGGTCCTGAAAAACACCGGGACAGATTTCCAGATACCGCACCCAGCAGTGGGGTATCGGAACTGCAGTCACAGACACCTGAGCCGTGTGACAAGCGGCAGAGGAAACCAGTAGACCACTGTCTGGCTTACTGGTATGGGTCCTGAAGACACATCGGTCAGTTCTCCATGCACTGCACCTAGCAGTGGGGTATTGGAACTGCAGTCACAGACACCTGAGCCGTGTGACAAGCGGCATAGGAAACCATGTAGACTACTCTCTGGCTTACTGGTATGGGTCCTGAAGACACATCGGTCAGTTCTCCATGCACCGCACCTAGCCGTGGGGTATCAGAACTGCAGTCACAGATACCTGAGCCATGAGATGTGTGACAAGAGGCAGAGGAAACCGTGCAGACTACGGTCTGGCTTACTGGTATGGGTCCTGAAGACACATCGGTCAGTTCTCCATGCACCGCACCTAGCAGTGGGGTATTGGAACTGCAGTCACAGACACCTGAGCCGTGTGACAAGCGGCAGAGGAAACCATGCAGACTACTCTCTGGCTTACTGGTATGGGTCCTGAAGACATATCGGTCAGTGCTCCATATACCGCACCCAGCAGTGGGGTATCGGAACTGTAGTCACAGATACCTCAGCCGTGAAACGTGTGAAAACCGGCAGAGGAAACCATGCAGACCACCGGAACTCCAATGCAGATACATCGGTTGAGTGATGTGTGACAAAACCATGCAGACCACCGTCTGACTGACTGGTATGGATCCTTAAGGGGCAACGGTAATGCCTTTGGACACCTTGCACCAGCAGAGAGGTACCGGAAAAAAACAGCTGCTGCGGACGCTGCAGCTGGTAGATGAGACAGGCAAGACCACTGTTTTGGCACAGAGAAGACAGGAGTAAACCCTGCCCACCCCTGAACATTCCCATGGAGACCTAGCACTGGATGAGAGGATCCGGAGCACTAAACTCCTAGCCTGTGGAGAAGGGAACATAGTATAAATTGTCGAAAACACCCCAGGATGGGTGGCCTGCAGACATGACAGATGAGGAGCCTCAAAAGACAACCTAAGAGTCTGTCAGGAACGCCAAGGGCAGAACAAGGTTAGAAGAAAACAGATATCTTGGACATATTCCAGAGAGTTTCTAGCTCAACACGCTATGGCGGTGGGACATGCTCCATAAGTGAGCAATGCTCGCGAAAAGGTCACCCAAACAGCAAAGCAGCCCCGAAGCAGACTGTAGGAATTTTAGGACTGCAGATATTAAACTGATTGTCGGCCGGCCAAGGCTGCAAAGAATTATTGTGCAATACTAAAATTTGGCCACAAGAGAGCGCCAAACTACAATAAATGGTCAAGCGACTTAACCACAAGCTGGGTGTAAATGCAAGTATAGTAAGTAACCCCACAGGACATTAATCTAACAACTCAGGCTAGCTAAGGCTGCAGTAGAGAGAGCGAATGCCACTAGGGGGAGCTAGAACCCGGACAATGGAGAGTTAATATTTATTTTTTTTTTTTTACTTTAAGTGTGTAGATGAGGGAAAAGTGCCTAGGACACCACCTCATGTAGTAGCCCCAGGAGCAGCGGCGGTGGAGCAGCGCTCTCGCCTGATAAGTCGCCACGCTGTGCAGGGCGAAAGTAGGCGAGCGAGTCGGGAGGGGAGGTTCCCGCCGAGCTGCGGCTTAGTGAGGCCGACGGGGCCGCTCTGCTGCCCTGCGCGTGTAAAAGGGGCGGAGCTAAACTCTGCTGAAAAGGATATGGCCGTGGCCCAGTGAGGCCGAAGGGGCCGCTCCGCCAGAGCGCCAGCAAAGCAAGCCCCGCCGAGACACGGCCGCGGGAGGCGCCCGCCGGTCACCAGAAGGGACCGTGGGAACCCACAGTAGTGCACTGTGAGCGCGGCCATACACATGGATCGTGCACTGGGACGGGGGAGAAGGGCGGAGCCTGCGCCGCCACCACTCCCCCACCCTGCGTGCCGCCGACCCCCCAATGCCCCCAAAAGGTGCAGAGGCAGTCTGAAGACAGAGTGCCGGACGAACCAGCTCTGCACCAAACAGAATAGCCGGCGAGGGGGCCCACCCCAGGTTCGGCACATGTCCTTGATCGCGCGCTGGGACGGGGGAGAAGGGCGGAGCCTGTACCGCCATCACCCCCTCACCCAGCGTGCCGCTGACCCCTTAGTGCCTTATAAAAGGTGCGGAGCGGAGAAAGTGGGGATGGAGCCGCTGCGAGGGCAGTTGGCAGTCCCAGTGTACAAATTCACAGCCCCCCAGAGTGCCCATATAGAAACCCAATAAAGGAGGAAGGGAGGAAATACCTACTTACCTGAAGACACCAGTTACTTATACTCCCCTAATCACCTCAGGCGTCTTCAACCAGCTTATGGCCACGCTGCATCATACAAGGCTACAGATAGCGGTGCGAGCAGGGGAAGTGGGGGACCCGGACCCAGGGTGTAACCTCCAAGCGCTGGCCGTTGGTGGGAAGGGGTTAACGGTGCATACTCTATGACCCGTGCCCCTTAGCCGCATATGGGGAAACAGGCAGCGCCATGCTCCTGTCGCCCCACCTGAAAAGAAACAAAAGGGAATAAAGAAATCTAACTAAACAGCCCTTACTAGAAAATAATAAAAGACCAGGTCTGGAGC